>NW_011967182.1:362872-452160 GCF_000949405.1 Vollenhovia emeryi | reverse complement strand
CGAATCACCGAACGATAAGACTGTACGGATCCGCGACACTAATTTGGCGCGAATTGACAAACGTTAATAACTTTCGTCGGGAGACGATCGCGTTGCGTCGCGAACGGTCGAGAACCTTCTAGAAACTAATCGCGTCACGAGGAGCGACGTGAAGTACGCGCGGGACATCGCTCGACTGATCTCGACGAATCACCGAACGATAAGACTACGGATCGCGACACTAACTTGGCGCGAATTGACAAACGTTAATAACTTTTGTTAGGAGACGATCGCGTTGCGTCGCACACGGTCGAGAACCTTCTAGAAACTAATCGCGTCACGAGGAGCGACGTGAAGTACTCGCGGGACATCGCTCGACTGATACGATAGACTGTTTTCGACCAAGAGAGGTGTTCACGGTCACGGGAGGTGTCTACGTCATTCATTGAACCAACGCTCGGCGTTTTTGCCGAGTTGTTTACAACGTTCGGTCTAGTGCTACGTCATTTCTTGGAATTCGCGATCGATATTCGGCGCCCGGCAAAAAAACATAGATCACGCCGTACGTAGTTAGTTGTGTGACGACAGTCAGACGAGTCGGTTGTGCCCCGCGTGCCCCGCTCCGCGTACCGTATTAGTCTTTCGTGTTACGCGTTCGCGACAAGTTCGGAACGAAATCGCGATCGCTCGCGGCGAATAATTGGCGACCGATGTCGTCGCGTGATCGCTCAATCCCCGCGATTTGCCGTCGATGCTCGGGTCAGCCGGCGAGACGGATTTCTAGCGCGATTCACGCGCGAGATCCGTAGGTTCGCGGATCGAAGCGCTCGCTGACTTGAAAGAATTTCGTCGTTGCGATGAGTGCTTGTGCAACCATAATTCGGACACAGTGAATACAGCGGCATTTGGATAAGTGACCATCGCTTTTAGAAACGGGAGTGCGAATTGGCGAGTGCGTCGAAGGACAGTCCAGACAAGGATACCTTAGAGGAGGACACCCTGCGGAAGGCATCGGGCGCCATTGCTCAATTAAAGTGGATGTACCTTCGCTGCTGCGCATCTTGTCGGGCAGTGACAAGTTTTCTTTTATTGAGAGCATATCGCGTTCGAGGATTACGTGAAACCAGGCCGTGACAGTCAGTCTCTCTCTCTCTCTCTCTGCTAAAAGTTGGCGTTCTGGGCCCTTGTTCGATCAGCATTATTTTATTTGCATGACCAATTTTATTTTAACTGAATTTAAAAGCGTTTTCTATGATAAAAAGAAATCCAAACTTTGGTGATACCGGAACTTTTTGTACTGCGATAAACACTGCGGATACAATCATTCGATAGAGTTAAAAATTAAAACTTGGAGAGACAGACTGAACTATCCGTTCTTGATTGATGTTATCGTTGATCGTGGAAGGATGGGACAAGACAGGTTGTTACAATCATATTATATACTCGTTTTCTCGTCTTTATTTAGTCGTAGCACATACTATTCCAAAAATTGATAAGTACAATGTAGATAAAAAAGTAGAAATATTTACAAAATACTGTAAAAGAAAAGAAATGGATTTGGAACGCCTAAGGATATGAACGTCATTCCAATGAGCTCCCCCGTACGCTGTTCACTCTGTCATCGTATATGACTAGACATATCGGACATAATAGGTATTAGCCTTGACGAAACTCGCCGGCACAGCGACCCGGGGCGCGTGCCCTGTCGCTTTCATTTATGGCAGTGATGATAGTTGACGATAAAAATCTGAGCGAATGATATGAGCACGTAGGGCTTGGATAATTCATCTTAACGTTACATACTCGTAATTGCGGAGTAGAGATCACTGTAATGTATATTCCTAACGTAAGTTTATGTTACAAACAGTGACGGAGCCGTATTCGAGTCGTACTTTAAACACATTTTCTCACACGTGTCCCCGTACTTTCCGCGTGCAACTCAATACTCCTTCATTCATTCATTTGGACGAGGATTCCTCCCCGTTGAACGACAAAACTGTCCAATTATCATACTGCGAAAGCACTCTCCGGACACATTACCGATCTCCGCTAGCTTTTCCGTAGTTTTGATCCACCCTGCATCCGGCGAGTGATCTTGTTGAAATTAAATGTGAGAAGTACGCGACGGATACTACCGAGTACGCTCGTCATCACTGATTACGGGGATATTTCTTGACGTGTATAGCGAACATTTAGGAAGCATTTATAAAATTGGCTCGTGGAGAGCTCGGGTGATCCGATACCTGGAAAGATTATTTCACCTCGTGCTTTTACATATGTTTAATTAGAGCGTCCACGAATGCACGACGGTGCTTCGACAGGCAAAGTGCCTTCGCGGTTTGCCTCGCGCTTTTTTTCCGGTATGACGAGAGAGTGCTTTAAATTGGAGAACAGTCGCATTTATCATTGGCAGTGTTATACGTCGGTGCTTCGTATATCTAATATGCGTATATGATACATCATATTTATATTAGCATGCACAGAGCCGAAGATTCACTCGTAATTGCTTTTCTCGAAAAGAAGAAGTTCTCGGAAGATATTTTGATGAACCAACAGATATGTCAGAGCTTTTGTATCTCTATGCGCGCATTAATCCTCCGAGAATTTCTGCCGGTTCCGGTCGAATAATATTACTTGTCTGAATATTTCTCGTTACGAGCTTTCTAACGCCGTTACCGCTGGTTCCCTTTTCTTTGTACCCTGCGAACATTCGGCTCATGAAGCGTCAACGGAAGTCTTGCATCAAGTGGAAGAAGCAAACGTGCGCGCCACAATTGCCTCGCGAGTTCTCTCCTTTACAGTCTCTTATAGTAGAATAAAATGCAAAAATAGGGGCGACGCGTTAAGATTTACATACCGTTAAAATATAAACATTGATATTCGTTGTATAAATCGGATACGGAGTGAAATATATATTCAGCACATTCTCATTGGACCATCGCGTCAAGTAGATTGTTCGCGCTACTTGTCGAACCGTGGATCCCGAGCGCCAAAGTATCGCGGGCGTGATCCGCGACCGACTCTAATTTCCGCGTGTAAAAATAGGTTTTACAAGTGTCATTCTGTATATGCTGTTTTATCCTTAACATTTTGTTGCGTACCGGCACCCAGCCGTACGCGCCATGATCCAGTCACCTCTGATACCAATATGTAGGAAATTATTCGAAAGAGCCATTCGGGGGATTCGAATCTCACTAATGAAAATTAACACGATTGATTGACGCTAGTCTTTCGCGCTTAAAAGAAAAACAACTTACACGTACACCAACGGTATATATACAAGGCCGTCTTTTTCGTCAAATACGAGTGGTCGATTGCGTTGTTATCACACATAAATATATACGTTTATAAATAATATACGTTATAAAAGGTCTCCCCTTATATCTCTTAGCGGCGTAGAAGTAAATAGGCGGAGATAAGATTTCCCTTCGTCACTTGATATGGTCGCGATACTTTCTTAATATGCATGTCATTGCAGCGCCGAGCCCAGTCACCGACGTTGACTCGAGACCGCGAACAATCCGGTCGAACGTTTCCGTTATCGGTGTCTGGGCCTCGGCTCACCTAACAATTAAACGTATCTTACGAGTATTCGATGTGTGGTGATGATACCTATTATTATATCGATACTGTATACTAAGTATTGCATTAATTGCGTAATAACGTGTAATGGGCCCATGCAGATCGTTACTTAGTTCGACGATAGAAGAACAGTCATTGGAGCGGAGATGCTATTCGAAATAAATATTTTCTTATCGAACTAGTGGGCGCGACAAAATACTGTAATATGAATAATTATTGCGGAACCAATGGTTTTATCTCGTTCTACCTGATAACAGGGAAGCAGTGGAGGAGATCGAGACACAAGGTTGAATAATCGCGCAGTGGAGATTGCTCGCGCGACTTCGGAAAATAATGTTTGTGTGTAACGATAGGAAAATGCTAGATTGTTGAAAATACCACGATACTTGAATCTCTAAAGCGAGCTCCATATATAAAATATATTAAAACTCTCCTCGTACATTGAAGATGCTACTCACTTGATTACGGGAGGTATCTATAATGCAACGGGGTGCATTAAATGACACGCACAATGGAAAATGTTGCGGATCCCGCGTAATAAAGTCTATACATGACGGTTCGCGGCCACGTCATCATGACACGTAGTCGTCGCGCATTCGATGATTAATGAGTAGGCATTTTCCTTTTACAGAAGAGTAGGGTTCCCTATAATTCATTATGCGTATATAATCGATACGAAGCGTTTAACATGAAAGCCGGTTAATTATTCTCGCGTGCGCGCGAAACCGCGGCGTCCTCGAGTCCCATCTTTTCGCATGGGAGGGATCGCCGCCGCGTGGTCATCGGCGCTCGTCAGCCTTACCTCTCAACGTACAGCTCCACACAATCATTACCCCTATTGCAGTATTTCCGATATTTAGTGCCTCGCGCAATTCGGTCGCGATTCCAGCTTTATAGGCAACTGTCGACCACAATTTCGCCTATTTTCGACACGACCTCGTCGAAAGTCGGTCTCTCGCGCGGATCGTTCGCCCAGCACTGAGCTTGCAGCTCCTGTAGAGCCGGCGGCGCCGCCTTGTGTGGCTTCCACGTGAGCGTTTGCGTCTTGAGCTGAGTCAGCACAGACTCGTCGTTTAGTTTATTGAACGGCAACTCGCCCTGGTGGAACATTTCCCAGACCAGGCATGAAAACGAATACACGTCACTCTTGGTCGAGTATTCGTCCTCGTATACAGCCTCGTAGGGCAGCCATCTTAGCGGAATCACTTGGTTCCGATGTTTCATGTACTCTTGCTGATATGGCTCTTTGGTCATGCACGACAGTGAGATCTTGATCGTCAGGTTGCTGGCGATCAAACAATTGCGCGCGGCTATGTCCTTGTGGACCAGTCGGTTATCGGCTAAGTGTTTCAGACCCTTCGCGGCCTGATTCGACAGCGACAGTATTTGTGCCACTGACAGCTGAGGCGCACGTGCTGGTTTCGATTCATGCGTCGGGCTAGAATTGTTGTCCTTTCGCGAGGCGATCAAGAATTGTTTCAAGTCGCCCCAGTCGGTGTACTCCAAAATCATGTAATCGGGCTCTTCCTCTCGGCACAGACCAATCAACTTGACAACGTTCTCATGATTAAGCTTATGGACAAGATCCAGATGTCGTTTAAATTCCTGAAGCGCAGTCTCGTCTTTCGTACTTGTCAGACTTTTGACCATAACCAAGGATTCCTTGTCACCATCTACCTGATACTTGGTAGCATAAATCTCACCAAATTCACCCCGACCAAGAGGCTTTAATTCCTTTAGGTTGCTTCGCGAAACGGCGATCTTGTCATAATTCGACTTGGATTTCTTAGACTGGTTGCTACTCTGGCTGTGAGCCGTATCCGCGCCGTCACTCTTGTTATGGGAATCGCGGTTCTCTTTCTTCTTATGCGTTGAATTAACTTTGTTCCCAGTTTCCTTCAACTCTGTCTGTTCCTCTTGTACATCGCCGTTCTCGAGTTTTTCTACAATTTATAGACGTATAATTTAGATACACATGTACATGGTTAAATTATTACGTACATTGACGTACGTAGTATTGACAATATATACCTTCTGTTTGTTCCTGCAAGTACTGCTGCTTTCTGCGGCGACGGCGGTAACGGCAATATAACATGAGACCAACGACAAGTACCATATACCCTGCGGCTGCGCCGAGAGTGATCGTTACAGTCTTAGTCATCATCGTACCGTCATCAGTGGCCTCTAGATCCATGTCGGCTCTATAATTATCTCCAGCTGCAATAATAATTATTCTATTGTCTTAAAATAGATCGCATTAATTTCTAATCAATTTAAAACAGTTAATGCGAGAAATTATATATTATTATAATATGATAAAGATGTACCTTTTACATCTAACTGAACTTCCTCTCGCTTTAAACCACCGCTATTGCCAGCGGTACATCCGTACTTGCCCTCATCACTGAGATACACCTCTTTAATGTACAAACTTCCATTACTCAATACCTCGAATCGAGGATTATCCAGATTGTTCATACGAGAATCTTTGTCCCATTGAATAGTGGGTTTAGGATCGCCTTCGGCAGCGCAATGTAACATCACCGGATATCCCTCGATTGCATCAGTTGGATTTTGTGGTTGTACCGTGAATTTTGGCGCAACTACGAAAGCACATTTATTTGTTTTGTATTATATTAATTAATTATTACATTGATTTATCGTTCATTCTACATTCATCGTACAAGCATCGATACGTACTAACTACGTCAATGCTAATTGTGTGATTGATGGACCCCTGAGCGTTGCTGGCAATGCAAGTGTATCGACCCTTGTCCTCCTCCAATACACCATTGAAGTGTAGAGTGCCGTTAATATCCTGAACGTGTTTGGGGAATTCCTCGTCCTCGCCCTCCTTGACCCATTTCACCGTGGGGTTCGTGGCACCCTGGGCCTTACACGACACCTTCGCCGTGGAGCCGAGCTCCAGGCGTTTATTGACGGGTTGCGGCGAGAACTTGAGCTTTTCCTCGACCGTAAGAACAGCCGGGTCCGAAAACAGGGACGGGAAACCCGTAGTGAATACTTGACACATGTAGTGCCCTTTGTCGGACAGGTCAACGCTCTTGAAGTGCAGCGTAACATTGCCGTGATTATCGGTCACGCGGTATCTCGTCGGGCCGCCCGATTCCCTCAGCTGCGTCCCGTCCTTCAACCAGTGCACGTGCGTCACCGGTGGTTCCATGCCGGAATACGAACAAGTCAGCGTCACGGAATCACCCTCCATTACGCTGAGCGACTCTGGGGAACTTATTATACTTGGCGGGGCTAACAATTAAAATGACAAAATTTTTTACTTTTCTGAATTAGTAAGCGATAAGAATTTGACTTAAATTAACCAGCGCGTCATTTTTAGTTACGCTTATAATTCTCTGTCGGCGGGAGGGGACATTGTATACCTACTTGATATAACTATTTGGACGGATATATCCGTTTCACCGGCAAGATTCTCGGCCACGCAAGTGTAATTGCCGTCGTCCTCGCCCATTCGTGCCCTCGCGATGATGAGCGTGTTGTCTTGAACGCGCACGGGACCGCTATCGCTTATAATATGTCCCGTGGGATCTCTCCAATAAACCTTGGGCAGAGGAAGCCCTAAGGGTTCCAGGCAACTTATTTGGAATTCTTGATCCTCTCCGACAATCGCCAGTTGAGTTGGACGTTTCGGTTCAAAGGCGGCCATCGAGAAATTTAGCAAATCTGCAAGTTTTATTTATGCTCAGAACTCAATTTCTTACGTTTTTTTTCTTCATACAATAGTCTACGTTGTAATCGTAATGATTAAAATTATAATCGCGTGCTATTTTTGCCGTTTCAAAACAGTACCATTCGAGTCGATTAATATTATAATAAATACTGAAGACTTTGGTGATTTAAATGTATTATTAATTGTTTAAAAAGCTTTTAGTCTTGTCATTATTAATACTACTATTGGTTTTTATCGTCTTGTTATATTATTTCATTAGCTCTTTCGTCTACTGCATTTGCGTTGCTATTATCGCCGGGCTATCGAAAATTCACTGGTGCTTACAGGCAATTTGTAATTCAACCGTGTAACTGACTGTGGTCTCATCCCTTATCCCATGGCAGGAATAGAATCCCTGGTCCCTTTGATCGGCGGCGTGTATCATGAGAGTACCGTTGTCGAAGATCGTCCGCTCCTCGTCGGATTCGAGCGGGCCGATTTCCTTAAAGAACCACTGTACATCGTCGGCGTCCTCGAAGACGCACTGCAGAATGGTCGGCTCGCCTCGCTTGGCGATCAGGTTTCTCGGGACGACTTTAATCGTCGCAGTTTCATTTCCGGAAACGATTAACGGGTAGCTCTCGGTCATCGGCGAGGATCCCGCCTCGTTCTTTGCGAAACAGGTGTACATACCGCTGTCCTCGGAGACCGCTCTGTGTATGTGCAGTTTCTTCTTCTTGATCTCGACACGATCGCTTCGCGCCACGCTCACTGTATTCCTGTGAAACGAACAGCCGATCTTACAGACGCGCAATCGGATTTTTGCATTTATTATATCGCTAATTATACGGAAGTGATGCAATTAACTACGTTAATTATAACGCAATATAGAATTCAGGCAGAGGTTTATCTCACGAGCCAAGTCTCTTTCTTTATGCGACTTTAGCATTTGACTTTTGCAACGCGTGCGTCCTTCTGTTCTCAAAAACATTTCCTACGGACTTACATAGTTAACTGACTTGGTTCTCCTAACTCAAAAATAGCGACAGGCGGGGTAGTTTGAAAATGTATGTACAGTGCTCTGATATATACAGCATCCGTCTCATTGGCTCCACCAGAATAATGGTAGATGCGTAGAAAGGATCGATGCGAAACAAAACAAATGACAGAGTGGGTATACTAGTTATACTATGGCATAGCGCAACCAACGTTATTAAACTTCGTCTAATACACAACGCGTTTCGCGTGGAGATGACTCGGTCTTTACGACGAGGGGGATGATTCGAGGTGACGGCAGAGGTGAAACTCTCGATGGTGCACGCCGAGGCGAGGGAGAACGCCACTTCATAATTCACCGGGCCAGTTCCGTAAACGTCGGGTGTCAGTTACGCCAGGAACTTAGTAATTCGCCCCCCTTCGTTCCGGTCCACCCCCGTGCGTCGCACATCGCGCATCCCCCGGCATTAGTTGCCTTTTCCCTCGCCCCGGTTGGCGCGCCGCGAGATGCTTCAGGTAAATTGTTGGACGAAGTTAGAACAGACGAAGAGCAACCAACTTGAACCACTCGTATTTCATGTCGCCGGTACCGTCGACGTGACATCGCAGCTCGACCTCGCTGTCCACGCGGATCGCGGACGGCAATTTCGGCTGTTGCAGCTGCACGCTCGCCTCGCTGATCCCTGGAACAGAAATCGAATCATGTCTCGTAACGGCGATCAGCTATTAACGAGGCAAACGTTCGTGTACGATGTATTACCATTGTTACATGTGGGCATGCATAGTGGTGGCAGGAGAGCGAGATGAATGTTTGATAGAGTGTCTATAACTACGTTACTGCATGCCTATTGTTGCTGAAAGAAATATCAGAAAATACGTTGTACCGAATTTATTTTTGTTTTTTTAACCGTTTAACTGAACACGGCTTTTGGTATCTTTTCAGCGAACACGTGTACCCAGAAAAAAGTTTGTTTAAAATGAAACAAATTTGCTTGAATTTTGATTCCACTAGACTTTTATTTTATTTAAAAAAAAAACGATTTCTTTACCTAAACCAAAATTTTATTTGATAGAGACTGGAATCTTGAAGAGAATTCATATCTATTTCTTCAAATCTAGCAGATGTTTTATTAGAAGTAAATAAAAATTTAATAGATTCAACATGATTTCAATGTATCTCATTTGTTTATTGCGATAAATGGCCGCGTTGAGCAGCACTACATGCCTCAGTGGTCGAATTGGTGAGACGCCCGCTTAGAGTGTAGGGAGGTCCAGGTTCAAACCCTGGCTGAGGTAATATTTATCGTAATGAATGTCTTTAATTAGAATTTGCCAGCCAAGCGTCGTCAAGCAATTTCCTACTTTTTTCATTTGTTTAACCCAATTAAATCTTTTTTCTGGGTGTGGAGTCTGTCACGTTTGGCGCTATTTTCCTCACCTTAAAGAATTCAAAGGAATCTTAAATAATTTACGAAACATCTGTGTTTTCTTGTTAAAACATACCGCTAAAAATTTCTGTGTTGAATACTTAACACGTTCGTATATTAATTTAACATACGACTGTTGTGGTAAACTCAAGTGTTAAATTATTAAAATAACTGAAAAAAAACTGAAAAATGACACAATGCGCACTTATTTTAAATTTTACACAATAGATATTTTGTGTTCCGTATTATTAGTGATAGAATGTAGCTGTTAAAATTTACAAAAACATTTTTTATTTAAATGTTTTATTTTATTTTATAATATAAAAGCTTGAATTATTACACGTCCGTAACATATAAAACTAACTTGTTTTAATTAATTGTATCGTTCAAAATATGTTGATTTTACTCAAAATTTGTTTTAAATTATCTTGAGGTTTGCATTTAGTTCGTGTTAAAAAATTAATATACTATCAGTGCTATTTAACATATAATATCAATATTATGTTAAATTAACACAAAAATTTGCGTGGGCCGATTGAAACATGTAATATCTGTTTAAACACAGTTTCCAATTGTTGTACATTGACGGTCAGTTTGATAAAAAGTATTTATTGAACATTTCAGTTTATAAATCTTCACTACAATTACTAGGGCATACGCCCGTATGTTACTTTGGCTCGGACGCCGTAGGTCCATGTGTGCGGACGAAGGGTTAATAACCGTGTGGTGTCGATGCTCATTAATGACGAGGCTGCGAGTGGTCATCCGCGTGGCGCGTCGCAAAGATGCGCGTCTCGCGGACTCTGTGCCACCGCATTTTACGACGCACGTGCGTATACGCCGGCACGGCGGAAAGAAGGCAAGAAAAACCGTAAGCTATTAAGTATGTCGCGGATATTAGACACGGCGAATTCACGACGCTAATAACTTGGAGATTATACGCGATATTGCGAGCGGCGCCGCGGCGGGGTGAGTGCGCGCGCAATTACGCACGGTGCGTGCCAAACATATTTTTTTTCTCCACCGGCATTCCGTCCCTTCCCTCCTTCCCGTCTTCACGAGATTCCCTCGCGCTACGCAGATCGGCAAAGAAAATCGGGATCGAAGAGCAACGCCAAATGAAACGGAGAGGAGAGAGACGGACGGGAGACAAACGACCTCCGTCTCCAATTTCTTCACGTTCGACGCCGTCCGTCGTCGAGGGCGCCCGGAGGAAGGGCGCGCCGACACCGGGTACAGCGGCGAATAACCGACCGCGCGGATATCGCGGCGGACCGGCTGGAATTCTAGAATGGGAAAGAAACGCTCGCGCAGGACAATGGGAGGGAAAGCAATTCTCTGCAGAGATAGAAGAAGTCGCAGCGCGAGAAGCGAGAGGGCCGAAGGAGAGGAGGCGAAGGAGAGGACGCTCGGTTCCTGAGAATGTCAGGTCGATTTCTCCCATCGCCGCGCTCTCCCCGTTTTTGTGCCCGGCTCTCGGAGATCAAACCCGCCCGCCGTCGGTCGTCTGAAAACGAAAGCGCGCGCGGGGCGCTCCACTCTCGACGAATTTAATCGAGTCAAATAAAACGTCGACTTAAGAGGGAAGAGCGGAGGACGCGTTCCATTCTGCTCATCCTTCGTTTCCGTGGCTGTTCGCCGCGACGGACACGTCGCGAGCGAGCTCGTCAAAGCCTTCTGGCCCGCGGATGCGAAGGACGCGCCTCCGTGTATTTTCCATGTATTATTCGAATCGGGTAGAACTCGGAGGAAGAGCCGGAGGGTCTCGGCCGGCTCTCTGTCCTTCGCGTCGGAGAGACACTTATCCCTCTTTTTTTTCCCTCAACTTATCTGGACTTTGCGGGCAGGAGTTGTCTGAGGTTTCGGTGTCCGAGGGTGCGGCGAACCCATATCGATTCGGGAAGAACATTTAATCCGTCGATGCCCGCCGTATCTGGCGGCATTGTTTATTACTCACAAAACTAACGCGGAAAACAAAATGTTCGCTGCCGCAGCTAATCATGGTTTGCTAAAGTCGTTTTGCTGCCGTAACTATACATTTTTAAACTGCAGCAAAACGGTTTGCTGTCGCATCTAATGCATGCTCTTTCAAAGTCAATCAGTGCACGAGGGATAAATCGCTGACCAAAATCATGTACACCAATGCCTACAAAAGGCCGAATCAGATTGGGATTGGCGATTGACAATTGTCCTCTAGCCAACGAGAGTCGATTAAATCGCTGGTTGCTTTTCTCTCATTGGCTAGAAGACAATCGCCAATCCCAATCCAATCCGTCGACAATTGCTAGTCTGATTCGGCCTTTATGTCCAGAGTGGACATTACTTTATCTTTTTATCTTATTTTATAATGCCCCAGCAAGGTCTAATGCCCAAAAGATGCCTAGTAATACCCAGTAATGCCGCAAATCTGTACACCACAATGCCCTCAGCGGTTTATCCCTCGTCAGTGCACTATCACTGAAAACAGTTACAAATGAATAGCTATACTTATAACTGTGAATCTGTGAATATTCATCGTTTTCAGTGATAATCCATTGATTGACTTTTAAAGAGTAGATACAGTAGCAAAATATTTAGCTGTCACAACGAAGGTGCGTGGCGCAGAGAAATGTGCACTGCTTAGCAAACAAATGAACGAAAAGATCCGAGTTCAAATTCAGTCATGGACACCGCAGGGTTTCTTGAATGCTACCTCTCAGATACGGAGGAAAGTGACAACCACCGAGAGTATCTTGCCACACACACCCCTTTAGGGGTGTAGGCTCCAGACTGGAGGTTCCCTTCGGCAAGGTTAGCAGACTACCGAAGATGAAGTAAAAACCAAAAATGCTCAGAGTACCAGAACGAGCTGGATAAAAACAGGCTCTCAACACGAGGAAGAAGAAAAATAACGAAGATGATAGTTGTCCGTCCACATATTAGGCTTGTTTTCTATTGCTGTACTGGTGAACTTGATGCATTAAATTAGAGTAAGACAAGTATATTTTTTTATTCTAGCTTACTGCACTAGTTCACTAGTGCAGCAATAGAAAACAAGCCTATTACAAATGAAATTCAGTTGTCACATGCAGTTTTTAGCTACGGCAGCTACTTTCTTTTCGTAAAATTCCGCTGACTTTGATTTATCCTATAAGAGCGGAAAGTAAAAAATCCTATAGAAACAAAAATAAAAATAATGATGTATATTAAGAGCGATGAATCGTAGGAACTTGTATTGAACGTTACTCCGTGATTGCATGGCGAATGAATAATCGGCGATGAATCTTGGGAATCGTTCTTAATGAAGAAAACCAAAGTCAAAGCCCCGATACGTTTCAACTATGCGGCGGGGAAGGAACGCCGGTTAAGCGAGAAGGGTGCATCGTAACTCGTAGGGCAACAGTTACCGCGCGGACGATAAGGCTTCGTTCATTAATTTGATTCATTAGTCCACGCCATGAAATTGATCGGCCGCGCATCGGCGTGGCACCCTCGACGGATGAAAATGAAACGTAATTACGCGCGCCTGGGGGCTCGTTAAAAAAATACGCCAATAGTTGAAAGAAAAACGCGGCGTCGTTAGCGCGCGGGGGAAATTGCGTTCGGACGAACGTCGCAAATTGCGCGCGCGTTACGCGCAACCGGAACGGCTGGGAGTTCTGCGAGCTCCCGCGATAATTTACTCGTTCCCGCGAACGTAACGATTCGCACTTGTACAAAGCGCGCGAGTAATTTATTACCGCGCGGCGGCGGCGGTTGAGAATCGTCGGCCGAGCCGCAACAACAGCTTTTGATCTACGTCTCAATTAGCAGGCATCGATTCGGAAAATAAAATCCGAATTGCAAATCGCGAATCTCCGATTCCTCGCGTTTGTCCGATGGTGCAGAATCGCGTATCTAGAATTGCCTGGTTCCAACAAAACGACGATGTCATATCTTTAAACGTTCTCTTTTACAGTTCACGTGGTATCTCAAGTTATAACATCTGTCCCTTCGATCGATCCCTCCAATTATAACGCTGCGTAAGAGATTTAAAACGTTTCGCAGTCGCGTAGAGGAATTAAATAATTTCCATTAATAGGTAAAAGTAGAATCTCTGCGAGATATCTCATTTTGCGAGTCGACACGAATGTATGTCGGCCATCCGTGAAACGGAGACGACTGCACACTCTCGAGTTTCCCGAGGCGGCATTATTAACACCTCAGTCGGTTCGATCTTTTTGCCTCTATCTACGAGACGAACTCCTGCCGTCGGCACTTTTTTCCCTCCTGCGCCGCATCTCTCTCGCTCCCCTTGCCAGCCGGCTGCAGACTTATTGAGAGACGCATCGAGAGGACGCTTCATCAACGAGCGGTGCACGTGAACGCGATTACTTCGAAAATGAATCCTCCACGCGGACTACGTAATAACTTTCCTCAAGCTGGTAGCGTGTACGTGTCGCGTTCACTGCGCGAATGTATCGCAAACAATTATCTTTTTGCCGTACGCAAACGTCTGGCGTGGTCCTTTACAGGCTCCGTAAATCTAGCGCGCAGGACGCGTATATTCGTACACTCTGCACAAATTGATGAAGCTTAACTGCAACTGTTAACGAAGGGATGATTTAGCGATCGGAGATATCAGTTGAATTTGTCGCTATGTGCGCATTGTTGTAGCGAGCGTCGAGAACGAGATGCATTTTCAGTGTCACCGATACGTGGGAACGAACTTTGAAAACGTCACGTGTTCACGTGACAGTCCCTCTCCGTTTCCGGAGCCTGATCATTGATCGACCTTCCGCTCCGCTCGGACCGTCTGGCTCGAATTGTTGCGCGAAATTAGTGGTGAAAATTTCCGCGAGCGATTCGCAGTCGGACCCCCGGCACTCGGCGAATCCGGGACGAAACGAGAGGCGGAATCGTTTGATTGTTATTTCTTCTTCCTTCCTCTCTCCCTGTTTCTCTTCCTTCCCTGCCGCCACCTACCCTCCGCGACGCGTGCTCGTTGGCGAACAGACGAGCAGTTTGAAGGGCCTGCGTCGAAAATGCGCTCTTCCACCATTGAGTCCATTAAAGAGCATTAATCTCGAGGAGTTATCATCGGGGAAGCGGATTTAAGAGCGCCGACAATCGACGGCGCAGAAGAGCTGCGACAACGAATCGCGACGTTCGGGAGGAGTTGCGTCGGTGCAGTCGCAAAAAACAAGGAGGAAAACGGGGGGAATTCTCCCTACCCTGTGAGAATCCGGGAGAAAAATTGAAGGTTGGAGGGCTCGTTTGCGATGACGAAAGTCTCACTTTACCTGTCGTAGGCCCAGATGAGATTTTACCAGGGCACTCGAGCTATTTTTCCCCGCTCTCATTGTGAAATCATCTCTTTCTGTCCGCTATTCTTCCCCCTTTCTCTCTTTCGACCTCCGCACCCTGTCCTCCCCCCACCCTCACCGGTCCCGGTGGTGCTCGCTCTTCGCTCCGTCTCTTTCCGTTCGTCGCCTCTCACCGCTCCACTCCACATCTAGCGACTCGTGTTTAAATGCACAAACGAAACGACAGATCAAAGGAACCGCCGGCAGGGCACGCACAGCGTGAGAGTGGGTAAAACTAGAGAAAGAGAGGGAGAGGGAGGGGGGGAGGGAGTGGCGAGAGAAACGAAGGGCGAAGGGAGCAGGCAACATATATTATCATCGTACGCGCCGTGTGGCCCTTTCTCTCGTCTCGCCATTCCTTCAGCATCTCCAGCTCACAGTCGAGATTAACTTTCGTGCAAACAGAGCTGTCGCTGTTATCGGAGCGCGCGCACGCGTCGCAGCACGCGTGCATAGACGTCATGGAGGTCTACCGTGGGATATCCTCACCCCGATTTACATGCGCACGCCCTCATCTTGATTCGATTTCGAGATTTCGGACGCGACACGCGCGACTTAATCTCACGGAATATTTGAACGAATCCACGAATCACCGAAAATACGCGACCTCGATAATCGACGATAGGGATAAGTGATGAGCATTCTTAGAAGGGAGTTGTACAGTTTGAGGCATCGTGTGTCTTTGCAGGCTGCGTAGCCGGAATGGCCGGTTTTTCTCTCTTTCTTCACATGCGTGTATAAACGCCCGTTATTTCTCTCCGTCTCTCGCTGTTTGTTACGTGGGCAACCTTGGCTCGAGACAGCCGACCCTGCTATCTTCAACGACCCTTCTGCCCGGCTGCTCGCAGCGTAGATTGGGATTTTAATTGCCCGCGCAGACAAGAATTTTGAAGCGGCACTCGAGGCATCGATTGCATCGCGGAATACATACATTGTAATGTCCCAGGCATCGGTTATGAGTACTGAATATTCAGTGGGACAAACTTGAGGAGAGACTCCTTTTCTTGCAATTGGTGCACCAGATCGAGATCGTATCTTGGCCTTTTTGAAGATACACAAATATACGCGGGAGCGATTTGTCGGTCTAAACGAAACTGACAGTTAAAACGCACCACGCCCGCCATATGGACGGGCTCTAATAAGCCGCGTCGTGGTAAAGGGTGTAGCTTTTTTCTTTTTTCTAAAAGACGATCATCGACGAAACGAGAACACGTCGACAGATGCGTGTCATCCTCCGGGGAGAAGTCGTGCGCGACGCAACGCGGACCACCCAGATGTCCGTGAGATCGGGTCGGTTTAGCATTATAAACACAACAGTGCTGAATAATACGCGTTTCACACGTTGAGCTTTCTGTTGGTGCACGCGTATCCAGATGCAGTTGATTCGTAGCCGGAATAGTCTCGCTTAATACCAAAAAATTCCGTGTTCACAAAAAGGAATCTTTTAAATCGTTAGTTATACCTTGTCGTCCGAACGATAAGCACTCTTGTTTTGTTTCAAGAGAGACGACAAATTGCGCGGTCACTCCTTGAAGAATCGTGACAGCATTGGAGCTTATCAGTTAATGAGTTAATGAAGTACTGAATGGAAGCCATTAGGAGCCAATCAGGCGAGAAAGTATCGTTCGGAAGTTCGGGAGTATAAAAAGAGGTTCTGCGTGAGAGAGCGGAAAAAGAGGAGTAAAAAAACACAGGATGTTGCTCCGCGTTCGGGAACTTGTTGATGAGATTCGCGAAATCGATACGACTCAATCGCGAGTCCTTCGATCCGCAGGACCATATCGAAGTACCAGCTATTTCCCAGGGAAAGCATTCCAGGAAGCGAGTGCTGTTGTAAGATCTCGTCTCGTTATTAAAGTTTTAATATCGGCGCAAAAACGAGCCGGCGTCTGGACGTAAGAACTTCGGGGATAGCCGGTGGAGAGAAGAACGGATGGTACTTTCCCATCTTCGCAATATTATCGATAAACACTAAAAAGTTCAAGAGAACTTTTTGGTCGGGATGGATGATTCAGGTGCTCATTTCGTTGCATCAAAGACACGTGTTGGCCCATAATGTGTCTTTTCTTCAATAAAAAAGAGATTGTTGAAAGGGCGACGCTACATGCAATGTCACTACACTTCTTTTAACAAGACATTTTTCTCATAAACAATTTAGTTTTAATAATATGTTGAACCCGATGTCAAAGTATGTAAGCACAATTACTAAAGCGAGTTTTATTAAATTCCAGCAAATCTATGAAAGCTCAAGTCATTATATATACATATATATATATATACTATATTTAATATGAAATTATTAGAATACTCTAAATGAAATATGAGCCTTCAACCCGATTGTATCAATAAGATTGGTATAATTTCGAATCATTTTAAAACTTTGCCATTATAGTGACAAACATAGAGCAATTGTGAAAATAACAATATATTTATAATATCTGGAGTTTGATACACCACGCCTTACAAGTAACGCTATTTTAACTAGATTATGTTTCAATTTTTTCTGTTATAAATGCCTAAAATTTCTTAGCTTTCTACGTTTTTATTACTCCGCGATTTAAAAATCGCAAAGTAAACATTTTGCATACACAGAAACATATTCTTATAAAACATTATTTTAATACTATATTAATACAATGTGTAGTAGACATTATCGAGAGCGAAGTAAATTTTTTTTTTTTATAAAAGTGACTGACATTAAACTTTGCCAATCGATATTTCATACGCAACGGTCCAATAGGGATGTGAAATACTTTGACGTTTTGTGGTATTTTCTTGATATTGGGCTGCTCTCCGTGCATATATTTTATTATTTATTACCGTACCATTCATTATCGATGCCACTGTACTAATATTCATAATTACGAGTCTCAAGTGGTCGCGCAATTGTTCAAGGACAACGGTGGTACATTCGTTTTATCTCGATTGTCGTTTATCGTTCTTGGTTAATTTAGGTAATATTACATTCCACAAATACTCACGTCTCCGTCCCAACAAAAGAGAGGCTGAGACAAAAGACCGTGGATCCTCGAACAGGACGTAGAGACGGTAGCCCGGTGAAAGGTATTCAAAACGATTTATATCCCGGTCTGCTTTTCTCATTCTCTCGTTTCTCTCTCAAAGGCGTTTACCTTGTAAACGCAACGCCCGGGAGAAAACGGGTCTTCCAAACAGAACGGGACTTGAAAGAAGGCCGCCGAAAAGGATGGGACGTAACGGGTGGCGGGAAAAATGGTCGCGCGCCGTCTTCATTCCCTCTTTGACGAGTTTTCCCTCAAACTTGGCGATAATCCGAAACTTTCCGGCATAATACTTATCACGGACTGCCCACTTTCCGAAGTGGAAGTAATTCGTAGGCCGTCATTGCTAAACAAAAAGCCAAGTTCGAGAGTACGAGAGAAAAGTATTTAAATTACTTGTACATTTTAATGTCATGCAAATGTGTTAACAGTACGTTAAGCTAGATTAAAATGCATCAGATTAAAATGTATTTTAAGAAGAGGATAGAATTCATCGAAACAAATTGATTTTTAACATTACCACACGTCGATTGATTTAAGATCCTAAAAATCGTGAATGATGTAAACTAATGTCACGAACAAACAGAATTTTTATGATGGAGAAAAAGGTGATAATATGAAACCCTTCAATATCTCAAAAACATTTAGCCTCACTTAATACATGACTGCTAAAACTTGTTTATTAGGTTACCTTTGGGTCATAAGAATGCTTGAATCACCAGCTTTGTGATAACGTCGACACATTAAATCTATTACATTATTTCTTCACTCATTAGACCATTGAATTATCAAAAGATTCTTTCAAAATATTGTGAAAACTAAATTGCGTTCTTTTTTTTAAATAATAATTCTACAAGCATTAACTCCAAAGCAAATATTTATCTCCTCGTATGGATTGCGATATATTTTTCAACTTGGAAATTTATTGTGATAAAAAGACTTGAATTTTTCATATCGTTCGCAAAGTATTCAATATTAAAGTACCAATATGATGTCAGGCTAAATTATAAACGCACAGGTCTCGTATGCAAGAGTCATTTAATTTTGAACGTTCGGCGCACATTTAATTACCAGAAAAATCGCCTTTTAATTATGGCGGCATTCGCTACTCGAAAGCCATTAGGGTATTCACTCTCCTATCAAAGGTTTCGGGATGCACATCTTGTTCGTACCTGGAACGGGTGCGCTATTGTAACGTCAATGCCTCTACCTCCTTTAATTCGAAGCCCTGACGACTTCAAAAAGATGCGGAAGCCCGGGCGGATCGTTTTTCCCTTTCACGTGTACCGTAAACCAGTCGATCACATTGTAAACGGAATTCCCTGAGGAGATAAACCCTCTTGAGATCAAATGCGGACGGTAATACTGCGAGTTATTTGTATCTCGTATTTGAGACAAAAATCCTCGGAGTCTTTAAATATCGAGTATCGAGTGCCTAAATTTATAAAATGTGAAGCCCAAACATATAGAGATGGTAACAACTGCCTGTTAATCTCGGAAAGAGAAATCTCCTTCCTTCGCTCGAGCGATACGATAATCCGTTAGAAGAGGCACACAAGTTAGAAATATCCTTCCGTGATTTAGGCTTTACACCCTTGTAGCTGCGGCGTGTAAGAGCGGGCACGAGAAAGATGGGTAGAGAGAGGAGAGACCCTGCGCGTGTTTCCACGAGTGAGCTATTTATTTTGGACGAACAAACAAACCGCGGTTTTCTCTCGACAGCCTCTCATCGAAGGAGACGGAAAGCGACGAGAGGAACATCGCGCACGCTCGCGCCCGAGTCCCGTCTAGCCTCGTTGAATTATTAGTGGATTATGTCGTGCCGAGAAAGCCTCTTTGTCCTTTTTCTTTCGCTAACAGCGGACATTAGCCTCGCCCCGTTTGCGGCGAAAAGGAGGAACGGGATTCAGGGGCAAGTGGGACAGAAAATGAAGCCAGGGGGTGGAAAAAAAGGTGAAAAGCGTGACAAGCTAATTCGTCGCCGAGAAACACTGTCGGCAGACGGCGAGTGTAATACGATATGACGGGGTAGCTAGGTAGGTAGGTAGCTGGAGGTAGGATACAATGAGGCGACGCTGAGTGCGAATGCTGGATATAAAAGAGTTGAGTTATTTTAGCTACTACCGGTCCTGAGGGGAGGCGAGCGTAGCTGGTAACGCGGCTGATCGCGCGGTACAATTCCTTTCTAATTGTACGCTTCGAGGAAAAATTCAATTGTGCGATGCGGACCGAGTTAGAAAATGGAAGAGTGTACGAGGGGGTGGATGCGATGCGGGGAAACGGAGATAAGGAGAGAATTTATGCGATAGATAGAGAATATCTGTGCGCTGGAAGTTGGCGGTGAGAGACGGAAAGCTTATGTCTGCGCGAGAGTAAGAAGAAGATAGCAAATCCCATGCGTTGAAAGAGAGGGAAGGGGGCAAGCGGCAGAGAGAAGGAGAGAAGGGAAGGCAGAGTAGGTATATACGTACGTACGTGGCGGAAGGAGAACCGAGCAGAGGGTGAGAGAATGAGAAGGATGCAGGGTAGCTGCGTTCGGGGGTCGGTCGTTGCTATGGGGATAGGCGGTGAGGGGTATGGTGGGACTAGAGAGGAAAGGGTCGGTCGATGCAAACGCACCATAAAGTTTTATGGCTCTCCAGAACTGTACCTATCCAGCGTGCGCCCTCGTCTGTCGAGTTTGAGCCGACGGTCCTCTCTACGGCATAGGAGAAGCACTCGTTCTCTACGACCAGCCCCGACAATATTCTTCTCTTTTATCCGTTTAATAAGCGACTAGATCGGTAATGGTTCATTTTCTAGCCGGAACGCGCGCGGTAGGCATCGGTCGATCGATCGTTGAGCGCCGGCGGCAATGCGAAAAATCAAACGAGTCAAGTTCTTTGACAAGTTTCCCCAATTACATGCAGGAATAAAAAAAATCGACGAATCTCCAGTCGTACTATTTGAGGACTTTTATATAAGTGCACTTTCTTCTTATATCTCATACCTAGTGGAATCCTAAAAGAATCGTGGAATGATTCAATGCTTTGAAGAATTGATGTCAAAACGAGGACATGAAGATACTCTTCCGAATATTTATTTCCCGTTTCTTCTTTTAAGTAGATGTATAAAAATAACATAGAATAATAGAAGAGTAGTAAAAACTAGTAAAAAAATATATCAAACCAAATCAGAAATAGCTAGGAGATAACTAAATCGCTCATTAAGACAATTCGCCCGCACTGTTACTGCTTCGTACAATTACAAGATTGCATAGAAGGTGTAACGATAATGAATATCGAAGCGAGTGCAAAGCAATTATCTAAAAAAGACTTTTGATCCCATCTCGAATAGTAGGCGCGAAAGGAAATATAGGAGAACGGAATAACAATTAGGGAAGAGGTAATCACTGCGAGAGAGAGATAATCACCGGCAATTACTCGCGCGAGGCGATTTTCTCACGCGAAAAAGAAAATACAGGAAAGTCTGAATAATCTCGTTAACTGAGAAAATCCAGTTTTCGTATAGCTACAGCAGAAACGGAATGTGGTATTAATCTCGCTAATGAAGAAAGAGATTAAAGCAGCGCCGCTTCTTACGAATTAATTCCAGGGAAGAATTTACCTTTTTTTTCTCTCCTTCCTTAGTTCACGTGTATGAGTAATTACCACGTCTCAGATTTCAGAAGTGGACGCATGTAACGTAGGGCGCGAGAGAGAATGTGATTGTGAGTATCGTACGTTTTGTCAGGCTCGCGCGTATCATGTTTCCGAACGAGATTTCGTCTTCGTGCTATAACTCGCCTCGCTTTTCCCGCGGTCACCCGCGTAAGATTGTACACGCGTACGCGTTTGCAAATGCTCGAAATGCCGGCGAGGGCTCGCGGAAATATGTATCTATCTTTGACTTGCGCGCCGGCTGGATAAATCGACCGAGGGGCCCTTGTCCGTTCGCATATTCCACGTAGCTGTCTCTCCGGAAAGCAGCGCGATACGGTATCGCTCATAATAGTGGTGAAAAAGGGAGATTACGAGGAAAATAACGAGCGGCGACACGCGATATTCCTTCAGCATGATCTAATTCCTGATTCGAGCGACGAGCGGGCAACGCGACACAAGGAACACGCATTCTGAATTATCTAATTCGTCGGTAGATGAATGGAAGCGGCGTGACAACCCGTCGGGAAGGATCCGGGTGTATTACGAACGTGTCCCGAGTGTTAATCCTTAAAAAACGCCACCCCTCAACGCCACTATACGTGGAATACAAAAACCAAGGCGGAGGCAAACTTCAGCGCAAGCGGGAGAACATGATAATTATTTTCGAACCTGCCTCTCGGCCAATGTAGGGCGAATCCGTCTGTATTCGGGAGTCAAGGGTTGTCTCCCTGTGGGTGGATAATACTCGAACTTTATTAGAGGATACGCGCGCGAGACAACCATCCACGGCGCGGTGGCGAAGTGCCTTGTTGCCCTTTCGCTGCGTGCTTGAAAACCAGCCCCGATATGCATTTCTGATTAATTAGGATAAAGTGTGATAGATGACGAGACAGCCTGTAGACGATGTCTACAGTAGCAGTACAATGGCACAATAAAGTTTTGCCGAACAATTCTGAAACGAAAAGGGAACAAGGAGAGTGTTATTTAAGGACAGGAATTTAATTACTGTTACCACGGATTCACAGAGAGTTGTTGAAAACAAGATGTATTATTGTTACAGAAATGTATGTTTCTGTGTCGAAAATTCAAATACATTGAATTTTTTTAATAAGCACGGCGAAAAATGCTGAATTAAAAACAAATAAAGTTTATGTTAATATATCATTACATGCTTGAATTAAACGTTAACGTCGCGAGCTGTCACACGTAAATAATTCACACAATTGTAGTGGATTTTAATTTTAAGCATCGAATTAAATATCCAGATTGTTAAGACAACTATCTGATGTTTTTCATTCATTGATAGAGGGAAGTCCCATATTATAAGATAGGATCCTAATATATAATAGCGGGGTTTCTGTTAAATCATCAATCGATTCCTCCATGAATTTATTACCCTTAGAGCGAAATCTGTTTAGTGGAAAATTCATCGTTAGATTGCGTAATCGTTGCAAAAAAGATTTGTGATTGAATTTGAATGTAGAAAACCTGCTATCACATATTAAAAACCTATTTCATATTAGAGGACTTTCCTCTATACTGATGTTGTTTCAACGATTTCATTTTAGTTACGCTGATCTTGTTGATATAGCATAATTTTTTTCCCGTGAAAAATTAAATTTCAAGATTTCCGCACACAGATTACTTTGTAACCTCACGGATATGAAGCACGGCATTTTGTAAAATTTTTTTCATTGCCCCGAGCAGAAACCAAATTTTGTACATCAAATTTAATATACGTGTATATATATATATTCACGGAAGTATTCTCGAAGCTTTTAACGAGGCAGCACATCAAGGCGAGCGCTTAACATCGTTTGAAATCTGCAGGAAAGATTTGCTCAGTGCGCGGAAATCACTGTAACTCAGAAACGGGCAATTTAGAGTAGGATGAAGGGAATGCCGGATGAAGAGATCGCAGAAGCGATTCGCGAAAAAGAGATATAGGGACGAAAGGGTACAAACGTGCTCATGTAAAAATATATGGAGATTCCTTGTTTCTTTTTTGTTAACTAATTAGTTAATTAGTTACAATAGAGATTCATTTATTATCATTTACCAATGCTAACGTAAATATATATAGACATCTTGTACTCTCTCTCGAGAGAGTAATTCTTGAGACTGTCAATGCTTTTCAATATTTTTCGTGACGACACAGATCGGAAAATAGTCGCTTGCAATCGTTAAATGAAATCCCCGCACACCGAGCTGTATTGCAATTACGCAGAGGATCTCTCGTGGGATATACGAGTGAAAAACGGAGAAAAACAGGACAAAAGAATAAGGCCAGAGAGAAGTTCCAAGTAACGTTCGTGCTGGTATCGCCCGCGTTCGTCCTCTCGTGCCCGAAAGGCAGCTCGGGAAGCAGATAAAATTGCTGAAAATAGTGTCGCCTATCTGCGAATACAGCAGATACATGCCTGCACCCACGGATGAGCGGAGACAGTGCGACTCGGAAGATAAATCATTGTTCCCTTTGACACGACTTGCTGCGGCCTGTATAAGCGAGAGATAAAAACATGAAGGTTTCGCGCGTACAGAATAGCTTGGATATATGCGTAGACTGCATATAGAATATCAAAGCTGTCTTTCGAGATACATAAATTTTCATGGATATATTTTTATCATTTTCGAATAATTGTTTTCTATCAAAAGTGTCAATATTCTATAGAGCCATTGCTTACCTTATTAACATATAATTAATT
This sequence comes from Vollenhovia emeryi, assembly GCF_000949405.1. Lineage (NCBI taxonomy): Eukaryota > Metazoa > Arthropoda > Insecta > Hymenoptera > Formicidae > Vollenhovia > Vollenhovia emeryi. The sequence goes on along the minus strand of NW_011967182.1, from coordinate 427,801 downwards.
ATACAGCTTCGAAATTTATTTCAGTTCATCTTTATTACCGAGAAAATGGAAAAATAAATAGGGAATTCTATGTCCATATTATTTATATTTCATTATCATGTTATATATACATACTTATCGCCCCACTTACGTGGCCCTTTCTCACGCGATTTATATTTTATAAATGTATTTATAAATATATCGGAAAAGGAAATGTATCTTTAAAAATCATCCAAAAAGGGACACGTTGATAATAAAATTGACGTAACAGTATTAAGTATATCAAGTGATGAGGATAGTAACTTTGAACCAATTAAAAAGAAGGGGTTAACTGCTTGAGAATATTGACAGCTACAACGAATTTTCAATTAATTTTCCTAGAGTTTTATTATAATCATTTCGTGCAAATATGTAAAAGATTTTTTCGTACCAGCAGACTCCATTTACGTGATTTTTCGTGTAAATTGAAAAACGTGCGCGCGCGCGCGTGTGTATTCAAGTTCAGGATTATAATTTAAGATGAAAAGTGCACAAACACCCTTAAATTATAATCCTGAATTATTTCATGTTGTGTATTATTTCGTGAATTATCCGAGCGTGTCGATTCACTTACGTTTTCGTTCAGTCAAACCGCAATTTATTTGTTCCCGCTGGCGTTCGTTATTAACGCCGAAAGAAAACAAAAAAATGAAGGAGAAAAAAACAGCCGTGGTTTACCGCTGTGCTTCTAGCGCAATTTCAGAGATGAAAGGTGATTTGGCCTCTGTAGCCCATCTCGCTATAACTTCAGCCGGCTTACACGCACCGGAGCTGGCGAAGCGGGAAACAGAAGCGGACGAGAAGAATACCGAAAGGAGCAAGAAGCGCGACTTTGTGGTCTTGATAATATTGGCGGCCACGCTCCACTCGATGGACGATCTACGGCCGTACAGCCGATTCAAGTTTCATCGAACTCGCCGATGAAGGAACTCCGTTCCTCTTCTTCGTACACGCAACAGGATACAGGATAGATGACAGGTCTGACCGTCGAACAAAAAGCAAAGTCGGCGCGATCATCCAGCCCTTTCGTTCTTCGTCATCATTATGCGCGCGAGCACGTGAAATTGCGCCGAATGGACCGCGAGCGGTTTAATGAACGCTGGCACAATGCTTTCTTTTATTCGTGGGTGACGATATGAATCGTGGTACTGCGACCGCACGAGAGTTGTTATCCACGTCATGGCACAAACTGCTAAACGGAGAAATGTCTTCCAGAATTATATACCCGAGTTGAAATTTTGGCTCTATGTTGAACCTTTAATTCTATTATATAGTAGGACCTAAGACAGTGAAAGAGGTCAAACTGCAAGTAGAAAATTTACTCCTACTTAAAAACTGATAGCGTCGGAAATTTCCACTTTTGCCACTTTAGCATTAAAGTAGGTCCTTTTAAGTAGGAGCTAAAGTCAATTTTTAGAATTAAAGATTCAAAGGAGTAAAAAATATAATATCATGAAAGTAGATTATTGCTGGTCTATGCAGGTGTATAGATCAGCTAAGTAGGTGTAAATATTCGGCCGTTGTTCAAGTCATATCTTAATCTCTCTTCGTAAAGTGCATTTACTCACGAAAAGAAATAAATTAAAAAATACAAGAAGAAGGGAAGAAGACACTCCATCTTTAAGGAATGTATAAAAAAATATACTCGAGATTAACAGCGGTGCTGTACACGCCCATAAATTTTATACCGCGATGAAGCGTTGTTACTTTACGTCCGTCGGATATTAACGAGTGGACCAAGCAGATGAGTCGGCGAGCAAATGGACGACTTCTTCTTCGACAGCGCGGTCGTTTTATTCTCCGCCGAACGGTTGCATCTCGCGGTCCGCGTATTAACCGCGCTGGCATAGATGTCGATAAGGAATGCCCGGCATCGCCAAACGAGCAGCATCGTAAATGCATCGTTCTCGTTTGCAAACCGTCAAGGGTCCGTCGGACAAGCAAGTGAAGAAGTAGGCGGAAGTGCATAAATGCCGGCCGTGACAGATCATCGTGCATATGCAACCTGAGATCTACGACCTTCGCGGTGCGTGCATCCATCAGCGTTCGACGTCATCTACCGACGAACGTGCGGGAGAAATTAATGGGCCCGTAGATACTTTGCCCATCTGAGGAACTCCAGTTACTTGACTCGCATCGTTTATTACAGATTCGTGTGTTGTTTAAAAAATTAGGCGCATTGCACCGCAGGCATCGCATCTCTTTGAAGAGAACGTTCCAACATGATTTGCGATACAACATCCTTAGCTCGCGTTTCTAAGTGCGAGCAGAGATTTTGATAGAATCCGATAATCGCTTTATCGAACGTATGACAATCGAATATAACGCATAATGGTGCGCTATTAAGATTTTCTAAAGCGTCGCAGCCAGAAATGCACAGTTTGCACATTTCTCCGCGGAGTTGCCATTTTTCTTTTTCCACCCGCGCACAGTTTCTCGCGACGGGAAATTAAAACATCGCCACGAAGCGACGTGGCGGCGCGTGAACCCACCGAAGGGTAGCTCGTTATGTTCTCGCGCGGTAGAACGCCGTATAGTATAAAAAATACATTCCCGGACTTGCGCGAAATAACCAATTCCATGCTTGACGTTGCCTCTCGCCGCATTTTTTATCGCAGCTTTTCCAGTTTGTCGACTATCTAAAAAAAAAATGGGGGGGAAAAGGAGAGAAAAAAGGGAGAAAATTGCGCCTCGGTTTGGCTGGGAACCGTGCGTTTTCTGTATCGTTTACATCGAAAACCGCCGCCGCAGGCGGCAAAATAGAACGAGGGAAGTTTTAACAGGCGGTGTACCTTTTTCCAAGCGCATCGTTCACATTGCATGCAATGCACATTGAAAAGGCCGTTTGGTGCGATCGGCAATCGTCCTTGGCCGCTTTCGCGACGAGGCTCGAAATGATTCCGGGTCAAAATGATCAGTGATTGGCCAAATCGAATTCGTCGTTTTGATTAGTTCCTTCTCCAGTACCGTAACAACTCTGTCAGCTGTAGAGGGTCTGTAGTTGTATACAGATATATAAAGGTGAAGGAATTTTCAAGTATCTTTATAACGATACGATACTGCGGGAGAGACAAATCAGAGCGAAGAATTCGATTTGGCCAATCATGGCGCACGGATTACTTTGACCCGAATCATCTTGACCCTCGTCTCAAAAGCAGCCCTTGTCAAGGGAATACTAGAGTGTCGGCTAAACTTCAAAAATATTGATAATTTAATCTCTTATATTATCATGCAGCCCAGGACGTAAACACGTGTTGGAGATACATGTATCCATGCACAATAGAAAAGAGACGAGAACAGAGATATCCTTGTCTAATATATTACAGCGTCATCCATTGCAAGATCTAGCAACTAGTGCTGCATATAATTACTACTCTTTTTATTATTCTGCACGAGGCGGGAAACCGCTGAGGGTATTAGTTTGGGCATTAGGCCTTGCTGAGGCGTGTGTTAACTTTGCACCCCAACATAAATTCTTTCATTTAGAAAGTGAGGCACTTTCGTTCTGTACATATAAGTCATACAAGCTGTAGTCTACTTGGTGCTTTTGTCCTTTTAATAACGAAAAAGACGCTTTGAAACATTTGCAGCATCGAGTGGGCCGCAGCCATAATTTATATATTACACAAATGCTTCAATGAACTGACAGGTGCAAAAAGGTATAACAAGAGTATAATTTTGTAATGTTTTTGATTTTAGTCTCAAATTGGGTATCCCACCCTTTATTTCTATGTGTACTTTAAACGTGTAAAAGGATTTTCAATTCTGTGGAGGCATTCGAAAAAAAGATTGAACGTATAATGTCGGTAATTGTCATCAGTCCAGGATTCTCTAAACGTATAGATACACATTAGAAAATATTTATTATAAACGGGAGATACGTCTCGGATCTTCGGCGAGCGATCCCGTTGTTTACCTCCGCGAATTTCGCCAAGCGCAGCTTCGCGCGCGCTTTGTGCGACAGCGGACTTTTTTCCGCACAGTCGCGCAACTAATTAGCAAAAGCGCGCAAGTTAATTAGCGACGAGTAAAATTGATGACGAGTCGAGCCTTCCGCATTCAACAGCCGGATCCTCATGCCGAGAAACCCCGTGCCTTTTTTCTCGTATCTCTCATCTTCCTCTTTCCGCAGTCTTCTTTCTTGGTCCCGCTTTTTATCGGTTTTTTTTGCGCGTACCGTACATCTCTCCGCTCTGCTATCATAGTTGCATTCACGCATATGCCATTTAATATGCCGCGATCTGTACACTTGCAGTCGATTATTTATCTCGAAGATGATAACCTACTGATGGACAAGTACATACGCTGGTTGACGGCAAAACGTTTGCGTTAAACATCGCTGTTACGTGCGCTTTATGCTTTATAATCTTATACATTTTTTAATATATCATGAAATTATTACAACGTAACTTTTATTGAAAATTTTGTTTGTAGAATTCTACCTTTAATTGGCATATAAAAAATTACTATTTTTGTAGAAGAATTTCGGGATGCAAAGTAATTTTCAATTTCAAGAATTATTTGACGCCAGTACATGACTAACAATAATTAAGCTTACAATCGACCATAACTGGCAACGTGTTTTTAACACAGAAAATTTATTGCGAAAAATATTACCTCAGCCAGGGTTTGAACCTAATTTTCAATTCTTTTATTACATTTGTAATAATCCCGACACGTGATTGATAACACAATTTTCTGATAAGCAAGTTGTCAAGTAACGCGCATCTACGTGGGATATTTCAAGGAAACGTTGGAAGTTTTCGTGCGCAGAGAAGGAAATAATTTAACCGCGTTCATTCGTTACACGAATCGGAGCTTCTGTCAAAAATGTTAGAACTCGTGCAAATTCATCGGGTTAATATTGTACAACTAGCCGTGGCAATTATCGTTGGTGCGTCTAGAATTTCTAGGAGGGGGCCCCTTTCCACGGGCACCGCGCTTAATGGAACAGACTGCGCGTCCTTATTTTGCGAAATATAATACTGGCAGATTCCGCTCAGACTCGGCAGCAAACATAGAAAATATGTAAGCACCGAAGAAGTAAGAAGCTTAAATGCACTGCAGAATAGCGCGCAAACTCAATTTGCCATAATGAAGTGGAATCGTATTTTTTATATGGGGCCCGTAAGTTGTTAAGGTGCCCAAGTGCATCGCGCCAGCAATTCCCTTGATGGATTCATGCAATCTCATCGCTTCGGGGTGGAACTAATCCTGACGAACAAAAACGCGGGCGGAGGAAGCGCGGGTAGCTGTGCAGTCCTCACGCGCAAGAAAAGTCTCCGCGATATTTCTCACTCGATTCTCTCGCGCGCCGTATTCGTTTATTCTCCCTGTATGAAGAAATGGCAAAGTGAATCCACAGCTGTAAATGTATTAAAAAGAGATCGCAAGCTCAAACAGTCGCGGCGAAAAACCGGTGGCTATTAATTTTGATTTATGTATATTGCGCTATAATTTGTTTCCTGATACGCGAGTCCCGGCTTATACACGAGGAAAGAATAGCGCTGCGCTGCGGGTGGAGAATGGCGCGTCGCTTTGTCGATGCAATTCTCGCGCTTCCATTTACGCTGCGACTAATCAGACCCGGCGCACCTGTTAGCGATTATGTTCTGTTGCGCGTTCCTTTCGCGTTGGAGAGAGACGCGGCGGGAAAAAATGGACATTACGGAAAGGCATGATTTACGGCGTTAACGCGTTTTCTAGTGCCTCTTTTTGAGGTCGCCACGGAGTGCAGCGCGGTAGCCGCCCCGTATACGGGCGTCAAGTGTTGCACTCGCTGCAATTCAGCGGCGCATGTACAATTCAGCCTACACAATGCGATGATAAAAGGGGTGGTGGGAGTGAGAGAGGGGGAGGAAGAAGATGCGAGACAGGTAGAACGAATGGTGCAGAAGAAGAGGCAGTGAAAACGAATAAGAAGACCAAGTAGGCTGGCGATCGTCATACATGCGGTGGTTCAAAAATGCAGACGCATCTTTGCGCGCATGAGCAACGATTAGTTTTCTATCGTCCTTCCTCGCGCCTTCTCTTCTCTTTTCCCTTTCGCTCTTTCGTACTCCAGGGGTATCGTCGACGTCAATGTCAAATACGACGGCGACGACGACGACGACGGCGACGAACAGCCCGCACACAGAGGCGAGACAATGAAAATGCAAGCAAACCCTCCCTGAATTGACTTCTCCGGCCGCACGAAAGAGATCGGAGAACAGGCGGACGTGGTGAAAAGGAGAGAAGAAGAGAGCCACGGTTGGATCTCGAGTCGAGAACGCGCGGATTTGTTCCTTTAAAGGGGATATTATAGCCGGCCAGGTATCTTCATTTTCATGAAATAGGTGCGTGCGCTCGAGCTCGAGAGAAATTCTTCCGACTGGCTAAAAAAAAGGGTAACTCGGAAAATACACGCAGTTTAATAGCGAGGTTCTAGCAATGTGGTGAATAAAAGAAGATACGTACGTTTCGTGGCACTATGTGAGATTGCAGAGAATGGAAAAAGAATTTGAGTAAAACGACTGATATGCATTGGAGATTGTTAACATTACGACATACTGTTATATCTGAAAATTAATTACGGTGTCTTTGCGGGAGAGAAAAGTAGGTTTTTAAATCTTGTAATATTATAATTTGAGTAGGCTCGCGTGCTGTAGTCTCCTGCACGACAAATTTCACGACATACTCGCAAAGTACTGCCTTCCTGCGCCGACGCAGCCGGGGAAGAGGGTGCACGCACTCCGCTCAACTAAGTACAAGCAATGAAAAATAGCCATTGTTGTGAGGCACAATACGTGGAGGCCTAATTGTCGTTTGGCCCCGCGTATTATGCGGGAAGACTGCGCGCAATGCAATAATGCAGGTATCCTTACGCAGAGTCGTGTACATAAAAAAATCTTACACACAAGCGCGTTTATAGGGAGCATAAAATGCTGCGCAATCTGCAAGTTGGATAATACGTCTAGAAATTACGTGGCAGAGACCTCTCATTACTAGCGAACGACTAATGATGCCCGCCAAGTACGATATAAGATATGTGAAGAACACGGTTCTTTTTGCAAAATATGTCACATAAATAAATATATAGAATTATACAGTTACACGGGAAAAAAATGCTGTTGATTAAATAAAATGAATGAAACGTTAACGCCACGGGCTGCCACAAACATAAATAATTCACTCAATTGTAGTCGCTATGGATTTTAATTTTAAGCATTGAACTAAATATCCAGATTATTAAGACAACAATCTGATGTTTATTAATACTGATGTTGTTTCAACGATTTTATTTTAATTACACTGATCTTGTTGATACATACAAAAAGATGAATGGAAAGATTATAAAGCGTTAAAAATCTCTGAAGAAAAACAACGGTGAAATCCTCGATTTTGAGAAACGTTGAGCCCTCGCGAAATTATTTAAATAAGAAAAAGCGGCTCTCTCACCAGAGCTTGCGAAACGTAATGTGATAGAAAACGATATAAATCGCGCGATTCGACAGGTCTAACAGTCATTACATTAGGACGACGATCGAGACGAATGGCGAACGTGGAAAATCGATGGTTAAATCGAAAACGCGGTAGCTTCGCCCTTACCGCGATCGTATTCCTAGCACGCAACCGTTAATCACGAGCTCTTGCCACTTATTCGTATCGGAAGAAGGCGAAGACGAGATTTTTCTGCTTGACTGCACGCACTTCGGATCTTATCATCGCGTACGCTGGCACTTCGTATTGCGTTAATAGCCACGTAATGCGCCTCTTCAAGAGTTTTCTTCGTCGTATTAACGTCTGCGCCGCCGCAGGCTGATGGAGGCCAATTAGCCGCTCGCGGAATGATGAATGGCCGAGCGCTTTATCACTTTATGCGCGGCAGTGGCCCTGCTTCGCAACAAGAGACGATAAAGGGACATCTACATTAATATTACATCACCAATATTAGGAGAAATGAACGGTCTTGTGTAGAAAATACATTAAGACCCACAATTAACTAAGTGTACAACCATCGAAAGCCTAGCCAACGATAAGATTTAGTATCACGGGATGACTTAATTTCATTCACAACTGTAATTGATTTCCCCACGCAAAAATTAATTTCTTACTATTAATTTAATCTGTACGTAAGAGTAAAGCATTTTATAATACTTTTCTATTAATGAATAAAAATAGACTATACTCGGGTGATGCTAACGTCAAGAATCATACTCAAGTGGAAACTGTAGACTTTCACTCAAAATAATTATTCAGTAATAAAGTAAACAGTAAAGAAATGGTACAGTGAAATATAAAAAGAAAATCATAATGAAATACAATGATTGAATCCAGAGCACGAATGTGCGCTCTACTTGCTTCAGTCTCATTTTACTTATGCACGCACGGGCGATTCGCAAAGTCAGACGGAAGGATTTTATTCTCTCCCTCGCCCACGTTATCGCGCATAAAAATGGAAGCGGCTAAGTAATAATGAAAGTAACGGCGCGAATCCAGACGCTCGCTGACAATAATCCGGTAAATATAGCAGCTCGCGAAATTCCGTAACGCGAGGCGTCGAGGTACACGGTCGAAATTTCGTGTGTTTCGCGCCGTATAAATCAGATACGATCTTCCGGAACGTCGACAAGGTTGAACCTTCCCCACCTTCCCTCTTTGTACTCCTCGCGTTTTAGCCTTCCCTACCCTTGCCGGAGGCCGAACAACTTCCCACCCATTGTTGCGACACGCAGCATCTTTTAGCCGTCGCTGCGAGATGTTATTTTTTTATTTGAACAAAGGATTCTCCTCGCCGTGCGTTATTACTCTTCTTCCCGCTTGTCTCGCTCATCACCCCGCTTGCCGGTGCAAAGGGGTTGGAAATTAAAGAGGGGGACGCGGTTGACGCGACGCAGAGTGCGGAACGATCGGGCGTGCACGTTCGAGAGATCACTCGTCAGACGCCCGACCTTTCGAGGATGGAACTTGGAATACGACACTTACAATGGCTTAAGATTTGATTTGTATCTTCGAAAAACATTATAATAAGTGCATCTTTAGGTAACACCAACGTCGGTATCGTCCTGGAAGCAAGATATTAACGAAGGGTCGCGATGATTCAATTTCTTAGTGTAACAGTACCGTTAGCGGTTCTCCCTATGCCGTACCGAGATTAAGAAGATTTATTGTATGTTTAATTAATGAACATAAACTCGCGCATTTAATCTAGCTTATTCGCATTCGGTTTAATAAATAGTGCCATTCAATTTTAATACAATTCGTTTCAGCTTTATTGTATCGTCGCGCCCGCAGATCCCCGCAACAATATTGCGTCAACGTAACAATATACAAAATATTCTAAGTAGGATAGTGTTCGGTAGAAAAGGAAAATTAATTTACTTTTAAGTTTTATTTCCTGTATCTAATTTGAGTGTGAAAGAAAACATTGGAGAGATTATGTGTCTAAACATTATTCAACTGCGCCAGAGACATAGTGACATAATCTTCCGTTATCTGTCCCATTGTCTCGCGCCAGAGATCCTGATTCTGATCTCACTATGAAAATAGAATACATCATTTAATGCGCGCGATTAATTGCGCATTGTATTAGATAAAGCTGCGAGTGTGAGCGGTAATTACCGATTATTTAGTATCCCGTCGCAGTTGGCGGAATATCAATCGCACGAGAACCAGCATGTGCTCAACTTCATCAGCGTTGTTGTTAAAGCATAGCTGAATATTAATGAGAAATGTTAACCGGTGTATTCTGAACCTAATTAAAGGTTATTATACTTGCAAATAAATTGGCCGAGATAAATTCGTTCGACATATTCGTTTGCCGTATGGCTCGACGTTTGCCGCGACGCTAATTGATTTAAGTAATTATTATCCGTAGCCGCACACTATCAATCCTCCGTTCGATACTTCATCCGGGCTTTTTAGATGTAATTTATCTCGTTTCGCATTCAATATTCCGCCGACGTGTTTATCGATCAATCGCCCGGGCGACTGTCTAATTGATTTCGTCGCGACCCACGGTGGAGGCGGCATCGGGAAATAACAAAACGAGTCGTCCCGTCTGGACGCTAAACTGCTTAAAATTGTAGTTTCATCGTCCGGCAGACCCCGAAACGCAAATTACCACCCCGAAAAGGGCCCCGTCGGCGGATATGCCGAAATATGGTCGGTCATTAAATTTAATGAAACGAAAATACGAGACATGGGAGAAGTGCCACTCGCGCATGCACACATCGTACTCCCCCTACGCGCCGAAGAGATTTAGGCATTAAACCGTGGTTTAAGGGATTGACTAAAATGGTCGTTTCGTAACGAATGCTCTGGGAGTGTATGCTCGCGCGTGGCTAACTGCACGTGCGCGTTCTAGTATAAATACACGTGCGCTACAGCACTATTTTACTTCTTAATCCTTTCAGTGCCACCGTGGCGTATTATACCACGTCACCATGCACTGTGGTACACTACTTTTTTTTCCTACCGAAATCGAGCGGGAAATACAATTCTTGACGAATAGAAAGAATTAACGAAGGACTCCCGATAATTAAATTAAAATAATGCAGAGATAATAAAGGACACTGAGAACGCACAATTATCATTGACAATACATACATTGTAAATTCGAATACGTTTCAATTCCGCTTTGGGCTGTTTTAAGCGAGTAAAATTAAATAAATTTCACGCTTACTTTCCGTTGAGCTATAGTGCTTCAAGATTGGATGATTAAAAAGCCTTGGAATTCAGAATCAGAAAATCGGCTTGAAAGTCGGCTAAATGACCATGGTCATGCAATGCAAAAAAGTTCCAAAAAGTATCAAAGGGTTAAATCGTAGTAAAACGCAATCAGTAAAATTACGATAGTCAAAGATAGTCAAATTTGTGAAACAGAGAAACTAAGGAATACGGCTTACGAACTGAACAATTTTTAGCAATAATTAAATTTACAGGCCAATAACTCGCTTATAAAACTCATTTAATTATTGTTGCAATTATTTTTATTCTTTTTTTATTTAACATGTTATGTAATTTTTGTCTCTCTTAATTACATATTCTATAGTATCTATAGTATTGTATTATTGCAAAAAATCTACGCGAATGTCACAAATGAAGTATCGTAATAAAAAATAAATAAAATCGTTTTCTTTATGCTAAAATCTTTTATGCAAATATTTCGCGTACAATTACTCCAACAATTCCTCAATTATTCAATAAGGCAATTTATAATAGCTGCGAGAATATCGCGTTAATAATAGACATGGACTAATTACTGATTGGATATGCCGTCAGTGTCACCGTTAAACTAACTTTGGCTCTTCACGAGCGCAGGAGAATTAGGAATTTCCGCATAATTTTGACCGGTACGTTGATTTATTATTGTGCCGCGCTAACTCCTCTCGCTGACAAACAAATTTCCGATTTTTCACAGAACTGGGATTTCTTCCGTTCGTTGATCGCGCGCGAATTATTCCATTTGAAACTGTCGGAGCATTGTACTTTCGACGAGATTAAAATAATCAAATATGGATTAAAATCTCAAACGATGAAAACGATTCATCTGCACAATGCACGACCAATATGACGCACTTGTCTCTCTCATGTTAAATCAATATTAAAACAGCAGAAAATAACGCGACGCGTTATTAACAAATGGCAAATATTTTCTGTTGTTTTAATATCGATAAGTATATACATATAGGTATTTATCTCGCGGGGACTCTATTCTGTACTCGGCTACCGATAACCATCGATATTGTTAACGACGTTTGCGCAGCTTTTCTATCGTGTAAAGAAGCTGCGCGAACGTTCGTTAACGATATCGATAGTTGTTGGTGGCCTTCTTCTTCTTCTTATTTATAATATATGGAAAATGTGTCTTCTTTAGAAGAACATTACGGCCAAAAACAAATTCCAATAAAAGAAAATGCAGAATGGATTTAGGAGAACGGAAATCAGTCGAGGTAAGCAAGTTCCTCTCTTCTGGATCGGTCTCAAACCTCTAAGTCACAATCACGCTTCCCCGACCGACCTACTCGAGCAACTTTTCCAGACTCCCAAAAACGTTGTTAGTAGATAGCTCAAAATAAAGCTCCTGCGACATATATATCATTCATTGTGGGCCTGGATAACTTAAGCCAACGGCACACGATACAATTTTTCCTACTGGATTGCTTACGAGAGCCAATCAGGATGCAGAGTTTTCGATCAGGTGACTCAAAGCTGAATCCTGATTGGCTCTCGTAAGCGATCCAGTAGGAAAAATAGTATCGTGTGCCGTTGGCTTTAGTAGGCAGAGTCTCCGGGCAAGCGGAAGATCCCAGGTACATATCCTGGTCTAGTTCTAGTCAGTTTTTCTTGCCGAAAAGTTGCTCAGCAGCCCATCTTACAATTAGTATCGATCTCTCTAAATACACCCCTATTTATTATTATGTGCAAAAAAACTCCACCGATTAGACAAAACTCTGAAAGCGACGCGAGTCAAAGAGCATCGAAACGCGACGTCGTGGTTATATCAGCTGCAGCCATATTTATTGCAATTACTAAATGAAAATTGGTGCGCCGGTATTAAGCGTGCGCTAAATGCACTCGCATCCGCCCAGTGCTCTACGTCGTCGTCGGATGCTCGTGGCAGCTGCGTGTAATAATAATTACGAAGCGATACATGATAACGAGTTGCCACCGGTACGCTAACGACGCACCCGCACCCCTTTCCCTTTCTCGTTTTGTTCCTTTTCCCCGGTCGTCTCTCCTCTTACCATCGCCCTCTTCCATCCTCTTTAGCGCTCGCGATCTAATAATATGTACTTTCCAGCAAAGTTCTTCATTACTCATTCATTCCCGTGCGCGCGCGTTGACAATGCACCTCCGCGTTTTATCTATTTTCTTTTCCTTCCCTCTTTTCAAGCTTTCGCATCCCGTCAACTTCGTTTCTGCATTTCCGACGCATGTAAAAGTGCTTACGCAGACGGGGCGACTTGGCGTACATGTAAACGCTTTCCACTTAGTCGTCGATTCTCCTAACATCCGCGGAATTATATTTTCAGCTAGAGAGACCTCGGGCGTACGTGAATCATTAAAATGCGAACGCGAGAACGGCGAGTTCCGCCTGGACGGCAGTTGCCGCGGACGCCGCGTCGCGCCGGCGGTGCACGGTTCGAGAGCAAATTATCTTGCTTAATTAATGTCGCGCGGGCGAATAATTGGAGAGGGTATTGAGGGGGGAGGGAACGTAACCTGAACCGTCACGAATCGATTTCTGCCTTCCTCCGCGACCCGTACCCCCGCGGAAATCCCCTATCGTTTTCCTCCCTCTCGAACCCGACTCCTTCCATCGCTCATCCGTTTCACTTTGCTCGACCCGTGTAATTTCTACACACGAGGCGTTTGATCTGCGCTCTCGCGGAGACGGGGCGATTAAAAAGTGCCATGGCGATGATGCTGCTTCGGTCCTCTTCCACTCCTCTCTGTCTCTGTCTGACAGAGATAGAGCAGAGACAATCATCAACTTAACATCAACATCGAGAGAGACATGATCAACATCGACGTCTCTGTCTCTCTCTCCCCCTCTCTCCCCCTCTCTCGGGGTCTCCCGGGCGACGATGACGAGGTCCACCATCGCCGCGTCCCTTTGTTGACTAAGCAACGGTGAACGGCGGATTATATCGGTTTATCGGACCGGTGCAGTCGCATTATGGAGCAAGTGTATACTTTGTGATTTTCGCCTCGCCCCGGACACTCTCGAGAGAAATGCTTAACTCGTGCGTTTTCGCGGAGCGTAAGCACTGGCATAAGTACCAAAGCTACATTAATACCGAGACGTTCGATAGTAGAGTTGGACTAAATCAAAGTTTGGCAGCTAAACTGCACTGGATACGAGCGCAATTGCATTGAATTAACGAGTCCAATTACAGCGCAACAAGGCTCAACTATTTGCTTAAAAAAGATTTCGGTTTAATAAATGCATTAATTGATAAACAGATTTCAAGAATAAATTAAATATTTATATCAATTAAATATTAGTTAAAGAACTCTAATAAAATTTACTTCAAAACAGAGTCTTATCTTCGATGTTATCGATCCTTGAAATAAGATTATATGTATACGTGTATGTTTATTAATTCTTTTATTCTATAATTTATTTCAAAGATCATTTAAAAGAAAAATTCTTACAAACTTGAGTTCAAGTCCAAATTCAATTTTACTAATACTTTCATAAAACAAATTTACTTTAGATTATTTTTTAAGAGTAATTACAATTTACCATTTTAAATCACCATAAATTATATTTCTATTCTAGCGTGCTCTGTTAATCGAACGGAATTATTCATTATCTCAGGTGATGAGTCTACGAAACGAAATGCTAAGTATTGACAGATTATTCTGTCTAAAATTGATTAGAGAGGCAATGAAGGAATTTTGGTCAATATTCATATCAAAATGTTTCAAATATTTCGTGCGGGGCGAAAGTCTCTATTGTACAATGTGTTTGTTTCCGTAACGTACAACGCACACAGATCACCGCGTTATCATTCACACGCGGCGTGACTTGAGCGAGCAGGTGATGAGCGACATGGGCCGCTCCGAGCGCGTGTCGTTTTTTTTTATCTCTCGCGTTCTCTCAACGCGATCGTGACAAGTGTTAAAAAGCACGCCAAAGGCCATCATATCTCGTCATTATTAGCACGCGATTGCGAACGTTAGAATCGAGAGTTCCGATTTGTTTCGTAGATTCTTTAACGTAGATTGAAGCAGCGATTACGTCTCGAAGCAAATATTTTTCGCGCGATTTACCACTAGAGCAAGAACGTGCGAGGAACGAGGGATATCGTGGATTCATAAATATATCGGAGCGGCGATTACTTCTCGAGGCAAGTATTTAAAGCGTGAATGTGTGTGAAATGTCAGGAAAGATAATAAATTATGTTTCGCGATATTCGTAGACGCTCATTATCTTCTTAGCGACGCTTGGATTTGAGGATATATTTGGTGGAAATATAATTTGCCTATCGTGTTGAGATCGATAACGCGCAATAATGTACTCGCCACACTCGAGTCATTTAAATAACGAGAAGCCATATTTCTTGGTAATTAATTTGAAATAGAAGAAATGGAATATTTAGTGTTTATTACATTTATTTCACGACACCTTAAATATTTCATGGTGTAAATAAATCACATGCATACTTGCTTCGCTAAGCAGTCGTCGCATTGAAAATCGTGACATATTGTTTATTAATAAGATGTATGTTAATAATAGGTATGTTCCGGTTTGTGCATTTGAAATGTATTAAGATTTGAGATTTCGTTCGTGTGATAATTAACGAAATTCCTGAGTGTCAAGCAAACCATAAAGGCTTTATAATTTTTCTTATTATTTTTCCGTCTAACGTACACCAGCAAAATGCACGTTGCGTGCAATTAACTTCGGAGTATCGTTTTATCTTTTATCAAAACGTGATTATTAAATGAAATAGAAACGAGAACGCCAAATCATTACTTCGGTCCGGGCAAGCTGAAGGTAGCCTTAATAACTTTTTAATTTAATATGTGAATTCTTATATACATATACCGTATTTTCCAACCGTTATTTTCTGACATATAATACAGGTTTTCGTTAGGTGATTATTAAATCATCTCCAGATATAAAACTTTCTGAATATCCTAGTACCTTTTCGACTCGTATAACAATTATAAATATCTAAATTCGCGAACATTCATTGTCGTTCACTCTGAAGAGAGAACATTTAAATACGTACGTATGTATGTATGTGCGTATTTCATAATATACCAGTTCGCACATTATTTTTCGCGACTTCGGGCTTTAATTAATTCATATATTTTCCCGTTGCAACACTTAATTGAAATTAGTACCGTCAAAATGCATACACACGCCATTTCAGACAATAACTACGTTCCACGCAAATAAATAACACACTACGTAAATACAAGTTATTTTTACAAATTAGTGATAACTGTATCAAAGGTATGAAAATTAATAGCAGGCGTGCACCATATAACAAACAAACGTATACGACATAATACGACGCTGCGATTCGTAGGAAGCGAAATTTTTGGAAAAACACAGATTTACAAAATTACAATCAATAAGATGAATAAGTTCGAAAGCAAACGACATAATTAAAATGCGCTGATATTCGAGCGACAAGACTTACATTGAACGTCGATCTTGGCGGGCGAGCTCTCGATCGAGTAGCCGGTATCCTCGCGTGTGGCCACACAAACGAAGTTCCCGCTGTCCAAGATTCGATTGACCCTGGTGATATAAAGATCTCCCTCGACCTGATGCCTCCGCGGACTCGGCGCAAGCAGCTGGCCGTCTATCTTCCACGAGTACTTGACATGCGAGCTTGGCTGAGCCTCGCATCTCAGGCGAACCGGAAGTCCTTCGACAACCGAGTGAGTCTCGGGGCTTACGGAAAAGTAAAGATCGCTGTCTTGGCCGTGAGCAGGTGCCGCTGTGAAAAAGAAAAATCGTCTTGTTAACAATAAAATATCGATCAATCGGTAAACGTTGCGAATATTCGCAAATCGGCCGAAAATTATTGTCTAACTTTGTCCTTATACCAAAATTATTTCTTTGCGCAATTGTTAAGGGGTTCATGATACGATCTTCTTTTCGAAGGATAAGTTTGAGAAATGCTATAGATAAGTACCATCGCTCGCGGACGATATCGCCGGTAAAAGTGCGTCCGATTTCGTCAAACGATCATAGGAGGTGTAAAGGCTGAATCAGACTAGCGATTGCCGACTCGGATTGGATTGGGATTGGCGATTGACGATTGTCAATGAGAGTCGATTAAATCGCTGGCTGCTTTGCTCTCATTGGCTAGAGGACAATCGCCAATCGCCAATCCCAATTCAATCCTCGTCGACAATTGCTAGTCTGATTTGGCCTTAAAAGACGGCTGGAGCCGAAACGAGCGGCGTCAAGTGTCCGCGGCGCGAGAGAGCAAATGCCCACAAACGAGAATCGCACGGTTGAAGCGATATTTCTGTTCGTCGAGTTCGTCGAAAAGGGAGAGGAGAAAAAAATGCTAGATGGCCGGTACAAATGTACAATACGGCACACGTAGGCTCGTGATTCGCCGATCCCTACGTCCGTCGCCGAACGTTGCGCGGATTTTGCATACACACAATGGCCGCATCGGTGTGGATTAAATCCTCTGTACCGGGGCGAAAATCGATCGCTGTTTCTCCGCGCCGCACCGCGCCGGCCGGCAACACGTTGCACGTACGTTGCACTATGCAACGCGCGTACTAACTGCGTGGCACCCGTATGCCTGTTCGCCGTCTTCTCGCACACCATCGATCTCTCGTCTACGCAACGCGTGTCTGTGCAGTTGTCTGGAAGTAATTAATCTATCGCGGTCGCGAAATAATATATCGCGACCATACTACGCTGATCTTTTACTTGTTCAAATCTCAGAGATCGCCAAGCAAGAGCCGCGTCTCACCCCTCAAACTCCGATCGCTCGTAGCGAACGACAGATCAATGATTTCGTGAATGTCGCGTTGAAATCGCCCACAAAGTGGTTTACTTGCCGGAAAAATCTTTTAAATCTGACACGCATGATTATATTCTGAATGTTGTTACGGCACTTTCAAACGTGGTCTTACTGAATATAAGCTATAACAATACGTATAACGTTCGGCGCGTGTAATTTATTCCGACTAGTAACAAATGTCCGGTAGTGATCCTGAACGCTATATAATTTAACTGTCGTGTACTGGGGACCATAACGTACGATCATAAATCTATCATGCAGGCAGAGCGCGGGACCCCTGGCTCTTTTATTTATCTTCGCGCGCGGACAGTGCCAGTCTCTCCCCCAATCTGTAATTGTGGATCCAGGTATCTCCTTTGGTCTCGCGCCGCCGCGGTGTGTCCTATGGCTTCCAAGTTTCACGACTGTCGAAAAGCGTGGCGTATATCCAGGAAGTTTGCACGAGAAATTCCTACTCGCTTCGATAACTACTAACTTGGCGAATCTTCGTCTGGATGTATATTTATAACTTTGCGTGGAAACGCGCGATTTTTTACGCGCAGATTCGCGTATAATTACAACAGACTAGGTGTAACACTGATCAATACTGACCACATAATTTGAGTATGATTGGTCATTTCTTACGTGTCTGACTTGACCAATTATGCGGGGTCTACAGTGCGAGTCTCAGAGTCGCAGTCGTCACATTCAGCCAGACACATAAGAATTGACCAATCATAGTTGATTAATTTTACGACTGCGACTCTGAGATTTGCATTGTAGACCCCGAGTTACAATCGGAAGTCGGGCTGAAAGAACGCTGTTGCTAAATGACAAAAATTTTTAACATGTAGTTGCGATTACGTGGTCAGTATTGATCAGTGTTACACGTAGTCTGTTGTAATTATACGCGAATCTGCGCGTAAAAACACGCGTTTCTACGCAAAGTTCGCGGTCAATGCGCGCGCAAAAGCAGCTATCGATTCCGAGAGACGCGTCTCGTCGGAGGATGAATCGCTCGGTTTTCCGGTTGCGAGAGGTGAAAAAAAATATGGTCTCCAAAAATATCGTCGGCTCGTTTGGTTGTCCGATGAGAAATCAGGGGAGTTTCAGCTAATGCAGCAAAGCTTTACGACGGTAGGTAACCGCGCCTTTTCAACGCGATCATTAGGCGGTATCTCCGAATGCGGTTCGATGTCAATCTTTATCAGCAGAAGAGAGCCGGGACGAGAGAAAGCCGCGCGTTGCAGCCTAAAAAAAGACTGCACGTTTACGCCAGTCGTCTTGGTTGCCGGTCGTGAAACCTCCCCGAGGGGTAAACACGACCGCTTTTACGACCTACTCTCGAGATTGGCTTCCTCCCCGAGAGAGCTAAACGTCTCCTTCTCCTTTCTCTTACTTCTTCTCCGCGCGCCGAACGACGACAGCTGCAGCCGCGCCGCTTTATAACGTTTACACAAGCGGTCCGATTTTTCGACCACGTTTGCCCGATGCTGAGTGCCTGCGCACGTCCGACGTCTACTACACGACGACACGGCACGTACAACCGTCAGCGGGTAGTAGAGCAGTTGATGTAACGTGATGGATTTCAAAAGAGGTGCAGAAGTGACCCGGAATACCGAGACAGGGGATCTGTCTAACTGAGAGCTTCGTTTTACGATTACGAGCTGGTCGAGAAAATCGCGTTTAGGTGGCAGTTAAACAAAACTGCAATAACGTTTCGTAAATATGTCCAAGTGAAATCAATAATTGGAAAATCAATACTGGCTTTCAGGCTTTCGCGGTTGTTGACATCAATTAGAAAATCTATCATTTTTATATCACGACTAGTGGTAACTCGATTTATCCGGCGACTATAGTTTTCCTTAATTGTGAGCGCGGAACGTATGTATTACTTATTTGATTTTTGCGAATGTAACCGATTGATCTCTTATGCGATTAATTGGTAATGCAGGAGAAGGCCTGATGACAGGCAGAAACGTTTATTCGTTAGGTCATTTGTAACAGAAAATATAAAGGTTAGCATGCAACACTTGCTTCGGCTCTTTCCGTCTTATATTTTTTATTAATAATTAGCCAATAATTGAATGAAAGCGAAATACTATTCCATTACTAAATACTATTACTATTTATTATATCTTGTATTCGTGACTAATCTTAAAAGTATCTTGGAAATTGAAGTACAAGTAAAGTGAAAATACCACTTTAACCGTAATTTTGTTACACATCTGGAATTAATAGGCAAAAAGATCGCTGAAAGATTTATCAAGTAGTTTGAACACAGTACTATCGAGAGGTTTCTAATTTCCTTAATAACTCCAAGGGCACATCATGAGATAATGATAAAATGTCTTTCTCTCGTGCGACTCTCCTTCCGCTGAATCGAAAGCGACGAGAGAATAACTCGTCTCGGCGCGGACGCAAGGGGTTGTTTCCTCACAGCCGGCTGGGGTAGTTTCGCGAGCACGAGTCCCTCTCATCGGAGCACTTCTTGATTATTATTCGTGGTATACGGGGTCCCTCTTCCAGACATCATAGGTCTAGAAGGGAGAAAGTTCGCGTCGGTACCAGCGGAACTTGGCTCGTTATGCTACGGAATCTTTCTTCCGATGTGTACACGTGACCCCGGGTAACGACAATCTTTAAATCGAAAGGCTGCCGTTAAAAAGTTTTCGCATTTCCATAAAATTATCCATAGTAAGTTTAAATCAGATAAAATGACAATTCGACTAAAGTGCATCCGCGCTTAGAATCTTAATAACAGCCGATATTTCGAATAAAGCATCTGATATCAAATTGATCCAATATTGATATATTTACATGATATTTGTATAGCCTGTAGTATCTTAAATATCGATTTTTAATTTGGTGACTAACAATCGGCTCATATGCGAGATTCACCGATATACAGGGTGTATCAGTGAACCATGCCATCTCTAAATCACTTAACCGAACTTTGGATGAAAGTGTTAAGGAAGGATAACATATTTACTCAAGCTTTCTTAGTCGACATTAATCGGCCAATGTTTTAATACAGAAAATTTATTGCGCATAATAACATTTTTAATTGGTGCTACTGATAATAGGTAATTGTGAGCGTTGAAGGAGTTTTATTAGGCCTTAAAATAAAAAAAATTTAATTTTTAATGTGAGCATGCGCAGAATTTTCTTTGGTAACTTTTGGTAACACCATTCTTTGACTTTTCAACTGTTACTAATTTGTGTTCAGATTTTATAATTTTCTGATAAACGTTTCAAAAGTTATGATGATTTAATTGT
Source organism: Vollenhovia emeryi (assembly GCF_000949405.1). NCBI lineage: Eukaryota > Metazoa > Arthropoda > Insecta > Hymenoptera > Formicidae > Vollenhovia > Vollenhovia emeryi. The sequence goes on along the minus strand of NW_011967182.1, from coordinate 407,027 downwards.
CACACTCTAATGGTTAAGAACTTGTGAAATTTTTCGTCAAAAAGAAAATAATAAGGTGAACCGATTTATGATAAATGGCCAAATCAAAATTTCATCCTTCCTTAACGCTTTCATCCAAGGTTCATAAGAATCGGTCAAGTGGTTTAGAAATGGCGGCTTTCCAAAAGTACTCATCGCTCACTGATACACCCTGTACAATACGACCTTAGGTGAATTTTTTTTACCATACAAATATGTACTGACAAACGGAATAATAACAGGGACATTCACATATCGAGCCTTTCTAATTTCCCAAAAGGCTCTCGCGCTTCTCTCCCCTCTGCAGTAGAAACTTCCTGTATCAATTAGAATGATTCCCGGCGCGGATATATGTAATGCACGCGAATGCATAATTCATTGCGTGCACGTAGAATGCGCACTCTATCACGCGGCTCGCGGCCACGTTGAGCCACGCGGACATGAATTATGCGTGGGCCATCATTCACGACGCAACTCGCGCGCGCGCGCGCGCATGGAAAAGGGGGAAAAAAGAAGCTCGCCGCCCCCCGCGCGTTCGCGTATCTCGACCGATCCTTCAACACCCCCTTGCGTCGTTCGCGCGCGCGCGCGAATTGTGCACGTGGTAGGTTTCCACGGACGTGCCGTGAGTGTCACGGCCTTTACACGCGAGACGCTGTTGGGCGCAAATAATTGCGTTCACCGTGCCGCCTTCTAGACACATTCCGAGTACCGTAAATGGTTCGCGCTCTCAGGACGCTTTCGCAGCTCTGAGGTTCCATCCTGAGAGCCGCTGGCTCCCGAGAGGCTGCGCCGAAACAGGACGCGTATACATAAGACGCGTTTATTAAGGGGAGGGAGAAAAAACGGGAAGTACGGGAGGATGGAAAGAAGCGAGGGCGAGGAAACGCGAGAGCCCGGCGAACACTGACGCCCATTTAGCGAGGGTAAAGTGCAACTGCTCTCGCCCCGGGGAAGCGCGAGCGAGAGAAATAAAATGCGACGGACCACCGACGTGCCCCGAAACGATGAAGACAATTGCGACAAGCAACTGTTGTTTTCTGTCTTCAAGAACCCACCGTTTGAAGCTCAGACACGTCGTTTCCCAATCCACGGATCAAGCGCGGAATTTACTTTTAACTCGCAGGTGAATAAGAATGGATAAACAAGCACGGTCGCGTATCCCCGTCAAAGGAAAAAACCTTCAGTACCTTCCATTTTTCTAAGTTAATCAATTACCAACGTCAGTGTTTTCTTAACCATACCTGGCATTTTTAACATACAGAAAATTTATTGCGAAAAATATTACCTCAGCCAGAGTTTGAACCTGGACCTCCCTACACTCTAGGCGAACGTCTCACCAATTCGACCACCGAGGCGTATGATACTATTTGTCGCAATAACAAATGTTGTCTACAACCCTTATTGGCGCACAGTTCAAAAGAAGTCGAAATAGACGCGTAGACAACATCTTTATCCTGTTATTGCGACAAATATTATCGAATTGGTGAGACGCCCGCCTAGAGTGTAGGGAGGTCCAGATTCAAACTCTGGCTGAGGTAATATTTTACGCAATAAATTTTCTGTATTGTTAAAAATGCCAGATATGGTCAAGAAAACACTGACGTTGTTAATTATCGCTGGCGACATGGAATATCATTTTATACTTGTCTCATTTTTACATTTGTTTTAATGTTAAAAGACATTACAATCTTTCTGTTCCCCTTATTCGACTCTCTGCTGGCCCAACGAATCGCGAGAGCGATCAGCAACAAAGTTACCGCTACGTAGCGGCACTGGACGAAAAAAATGCAAGCAAGGAAGGGAGCCCAGATCTCTGTACGCGATTTCCATTCACGGGGACCTCGGTCAAAGGGGGAAGCTCGTTCGATGGGAAAAAAAAAGAGGATAGATCCGACGCGGAGTGTGCCATTTGCAGAGTACGCAGACAACGTGAGCGAACCACTTTGAGAGAATCCGCTGTCGTCTATTGGGCCACCTCTTACTCTCCTCCCTTCGCTCGCTCCTCGAAATATATTATCCGCGCTTCCCGGGCGCTATCGCGGAGGTCATCAAACGCCTGCGCTCGCGGCGAGGCAAGGCGTTTTAACTCTTCCCGAGTTGCCGTGGCCGCGCAATCGACGCGGCCGGGAAATGGGACGGGAGGGGAAAAGACGCCCGGGGAGAGAGGCGCGTTTCCTGCCGAAAGACGAGCCGGAATTTCGGTATCTCTTCGCCGATAGAAAGTTTATCTTACGACTCCACGTGGCCGGCGGGACGACGAGCGCTCGGATGAAGGAGTTCGGCTTCCAAGAAAATCGCGCCGTCCGATGGGCGTGTGCGCAACCCTCGGATAACATCGATTCGAGATATCTCAAGTCCGCGCCGTCGGACGCTCGTTAGCAATTCGTTATCTGCGCCCGTGCAACGTCTCCCTTCAAAAGGCGCCGTTTAAATGACACGGGTCTTTTGTAAGGTACTTTGGCCTCTGTTAATACAGACAAAATATTTTTACGAGTATCGCGAGATCTTGAGAAACGCTGCTCAGATTTTTTTTAATAATTTAAAAAATAACATTAAAAACCAAATATTTAATATATTAATTTTTTGCCCTCAGCGGTTTCCCCCTCGGTTCGTGCGCATAAGAGATCTGCCATCCTATCTCTGTAAGCACTGAGAATATTGTGCGAGTAGAAAGTCAAACAATTTGTCCCTAAAAACGCCAATCGAGGTCCGCAGGTAGAGTATTCCACAGCTCACAATCAGTAGCAGAGCCAAGAAAGGAGCGTTTGTAGAACTCCATGCGACACAGCGGGCCTTTATGGTAGATTTACGGATATATGAACTTATCAAATACTCAGAACAAAGAATAGTTAATTGCAGAGAGTATCTATTTTTCTGTGTATTCATAGTCAGATCTTATAGACCGTTTTGAATTTATCTAAAAATGCTGCATAGGACATTTGTGATTGGCTACGGAGTATCTAAAGCTGATCTTAAATATCTTAAGTAAAAGTTTTCACGGCGTGCTGCATCTGCGTATTTTCTCCAGCTGCCTAAGACTTTTGCACGGTGGAGTGTAATTGAATTGAAATCGCACGTACGCTCGATGCGCGTCCGCGTCGCAACTGCAGCCGCGCAAGAACAGTCGCAACACGTCCGAGTACGTGCGACATAGCGGCGCGGCGCAGCGTCTGCAAAAGGAGGAACGACGGTCTCGTTCTTTATACGCGTTACGCGCCACCCGCGTCTTTATTAGCCTCTCCGTCTCTCTTTGTTTCTCTCCGAAGTCGTTTCACAGCAGCCCGAGGGATCAAAGGGCTAATATGATTTCTCTCTCTTTTTTCCCCTCCTCGCCTCGCCGCTCCCTGCAGCGAGACACGCGTGCGCTGCGACGAGCGAACGAGAACGAGCGGCTAATACCTCGCGAGCGGGAGGAAGACGTGAGACGCGCCGCGCGAGCAATCGCGCTGAATAACATTCAGCGTATAAAATAAACGCGCGCGCGCGCCGGCCGCGCACAAAGGACCCTTAGTGGCGAGCAGTGTAAAAAAGCCGCCGTTGGCGGGAGAAGGAGAGCCGAAAGAGATCGAGACGAGGACGACGACGATCGGCGCGAGCGGGCGACGCGGGGGGTCGTGCTCCGCGCGGCGTGCCCTCCTGCCCCCCCGTCGTCTTTTCAGAGGCGCGGGACTCCTCCAGAACTCCCGCGGTCCCGGTTCTCGTCCGTAACTCGAGACGTGTAATTAGGAGCGCCGGACCAAGATGAATGGCCAAGTGGTGCCGGTGAGTGGCGCAGCCGTGGACGGGACGAGTGAAAGAGCCAGGAGAGAAAGGTGCAGAAGGGAAGAGAAAAAGGGGGGGAAGAGGAATACCACCGAGGGGTAGCAACCACGGGGCACCATAGCGCACTCGAGGGTTATCTCGTACATTGCGCGCACCCCCTCGTCACCCCCCCCCCCTTAACTTCGATGCTGGCCGATATTGGGTACAGATGTATATACCTACGTAATACCGCACGGCAACCACCTCTCCCTTCCGCCCCCTCCCCGCCCGACGCACGCCGAGTCTGCGTACACTCGTCGCTTCTCGTGTAGGTGTGCGCGGGGCTATCGAACCGGTTCCTCCTCTCCGAGAGGAGAACCGCCGTCATGGTGGAGAGTGGCAGCATCCTTTCCTCACCACTCGGACCCCTCGTCTCGCCGTCGCGAGTCCTCGCGACGGGGCCGAGGGAGGATCCGCGAGGAGGGCCAGCGCAAATTGGCCAGCTCCGATTTAAGGATGAAAGAGCGGCGTCTCCTTTTTTCCCCTCTCCTCCTCGCAATTTGCGTCGCAGAGAGAAGAGCGGTATAATGAAAAGAAAGTTGTGATCTTTCTTCTCCCCTCATTTCTATTCCCTCTTTCGCCACGTCTGTAAAGGCGGCGTGGATAGCCGAGGCAGTTCGATGGAGAATAACTAACGATACAACGTTTTTCATCAATTCGCAGACCGAAGTTTCAAGTCATTCTTAATCTCGCTTAGGAGTCCGATGACAGCACGGAAGAGGGAAGGACAAACGTGCGAAAAGTGATTAATCCTGATCTGATTTTTCGTACGACTCGATTCTAAAGCCTATTTTTCCTACTGGATCGCTTACGAGAGCCAATCAGAATCTAGGCTTAAGTCACCTGACCTAAAACTCTGCATCCTTGTTGGTTCTCGTGAGCAATTCGGTGGGGAAAAATAGTATCGTGCGACGCTGACTTAAATCATTCGCGAGCGATATCTGTCAGCATTTCGCGACTCCATACGCGCCGGGAACAGTCGCTACAAAGTACCAACGAGAATAAAACAAGATGTACGCAAACTAGCCGCTGCGTTCAGCAGAAAAGCCTGCTGTAAAAGTCTTGAATCTGATTGGCGAATGCTGTTAATTGGCAGAACCTAAGAGTATACTCGAAATTTGAGAATTTTACAACAGTTGCAAAGCAGCTTTTTCTACGGAACGCAGCCGTACGCAATGCTTTTCGCGCAGTCGTCGAGTCGAGGAAAACTAACGAGGGTGTACGAGGGAATTAGCCTCTCCGGCGCACGCGACTGGCTCGAAAAGATCCCGCGGGACGTCCCCGAGATCTTTTTTCGCGCGAGACGTCGCCAGGGATGTCTGTTAATCACACGCTCGGAAAGCGGGGCCGGTAACGACATGGAGATATTTCACTCGGCGAGTTACGCGATCTTATCGCGAAATAACAGCGTGCAACGAGCGTGTAACAATGCTGCCGGCGTAACGTATCGCGCTTACCGTATCGCGGCCGCGATGCAGCCGCCAGATACCCCTCGCGCGGTTCCTCGCGCACGAAACGATACCACTCTTACCCCTTTCCCCCGTAGCCCGACTGGCGTAGCTCGAAATCAACGCGGCTCCGATAATATCCCCGTGATCGATAGCGCCGCGAGATCCCGATCGCGGAGGAGAGAATCGCACGAGGGCGAAGGGACGGAGTCGCCTCGAGATGCATCACTAATTTTTTTTTTGTACTTTTTCGCCTCTTCCTTCGTCGGAGTCAAATCGACTGGGTCGGCCGAGGCGCGTGATTCGAACTCAATTAGCCGTAATTACAAGGTCGAGCGGTCAGAAAAGAAGGAAAGGGAGGAGACCGCGCGGCCAACCGGTCTCGGGGACCAGGCGATCGGGAATCGCGAGACGATCGGAGCGGGACCGCGAGGAAAGGGATGGAGGAAAGGGGGGGGGGGAGAAGGAGACGTCGTTACGGAAACTTCGATCGACTCTCTTCCCTTCCCGCGTGATTCACCCCGACGCGACGGCAGACGGGCTCGCGCGGCAGGACAGCGGGAAGGGAGGGAAGAGCCCTGATATTCTATGCAGCTCCGTGCGGTGTGCGGTACTTACACAGGCAGACGAGCAGGGCCAGTACAGCCGCGACGCGCCGCATCCTCCTGGATTCGCGCGTATCAGCCTGGAGTCAATGTACACAACCGCTGTCGCGCGCGAGAAAAAGGGAGAGAGAGAGAAAGAAAAACACCGCGTGGTGGAAATTCACGTCGAGAGCATTTTCACGCCTGGCCCTCGGTCCTTGGTAACTTTGTAAACGATGCGCACGCGAGACAGAACCAAACGAAGGCAACAACCGGCACGAAGGGACGCGCGATACTGCGGCGGCGAACCCACGCCGGCGCGAAGCGACCCCTGGCGAAACGCGTTCGGTTCGCCCCGCCGGTCATGCGTGGTTGCCCGCGTCGCCGAGAGAGAGCGCGACCTGTCAGTTACGAGTCCGAAGGGGTAACGCGCCTGAAATACCCACTGAAGGGAATCGGAAAATGGATCATAGCAGCAACATATTATACCGTGCTGATTCATCCTGTATTTCGCTATGAACGTCATCTTGTACTTCGACCAATTGTTATCAAGCCACGAAAAAAAACTGCAATAATATAGATGGGTCAAGAATAAAATGTATGTGCGTATGATCGCGCACGCGCAAGTTTATTTCAAAACAAATTGATTAATGATGACAATTGATAAAAAAAGTTGTATTGATCTATAAGCAGTATGCAGATAAAGATCAAAGTTTCATCAGTAACTCATTTGTTCAATTAGCATGCATCGTGAGTTTACCTTTCTTAGCTGAGTAGACGACGTTTCTTATTACGTAGCAAGATTTAGCTATTTACATTCCACACAATTATAAAGTCGAAATTAACATTACAAATACATTAATGTAATAACCTCTAACAAAGCTTAATGATGAATCAAACTACAAATATTTAATCATCGGAAAATACTTTTATATTGAATCTAAATTCTTACTAAAACATAAAAGAGATTTTTTAAATTAATTGTTAATGATTGACTTTTAATAGAAGTCATGGTATATTAAAAAATATTGATTGCGATTGAAATCAAATAGCTAATCTTATACTATTATTGAGAACAGTTCCATTTCGCTATCTTTGCTTCTTCGCGCTAAGAAATAAACGTTTCTCCCCTCCCATCTTCGTTTCCCTGACGCATTCGATATATGCTGAGCTCAGTAACCGCAGATATTTATAACGTACTACGCCGCGTCCAGTGAAGCATCTCGTTATCTCGTTTTCCGACCACGATGGTTTCGACGTTTGTGCTTTTACTGATTACTCTCGGCGTCGTCGGTCTTGTGAAAATTATCTTTGCGCTGCATCGGATGTACTTTTACTGGAGGAATAAGGGCGTACCTTACATGCCGAATTCGTTATCGTCTTTTACAGTGCCTTGGAAATTAATGTTGGGCTACATCTCTTTCGCCGATCTGAATCAATATATGTATAATTACTTTCCCAACGCTAAATATTACGGAACAAATGATTTTCCCACGCCTGCCATATTTTTACGCGATCCCGAGTTGATTAAAGACATAATGGTGAAGGATTTTGAAAATTTTCCGGATCATCGCATTGTTCTTGATGAGAACGCAGAACCACTGGTTGGTAATAATCTTTTCTCTATGCGCGGAGACCGTTGGAGAGAAATGAGGACTACGTTGAGCCCTTCTTTCACCGCCAGCAAAATGAAGTTCATGTTCGATTTGATATCGAAGTGCTCTCACGATTTCGTCAATTATCTCTATGACCATCCGGAGCTCTGTTGTGTAATCGAAACGAAGGAGGTCTTTAGACGATACACCAATGACGTAATTGCTACGGCAGCTTTCGGCATAAGTGTGAATTCTATGAAGGATCAAGACAATGAGTTCTATAGAAGAGGTATAGAGGCCACCACATTTTCCTCTGGACTGTCAATGATTCTTAAAGTAATATTTTTACGCGTAAGTCCTTCATGGCTTACTAGATTATTGGGTTTAACTTTTTTCCCACTGGCTACGGGCAAATTTTTTAAAAAGATCGTAGAAGAAACCATCAGAGAACGAGAAAAGCGTGATATTATCCGACCGGATATGATTCATTTGTTAATGCAGGCTCGAGGCAAAGACAATGCCAGTCCCAAAATGACACTGGACGATATCGTTTCGCAAGCCTTCATCTTTTTCTTAGCCGGCTTCGACACCTCTTCAACCTTGATGTGTTTCATTGCTCATGAATTGGCGGTCAATCGAGAAATTCAAGATCGTCTGCGCAAAGAGATACTACAGCATCTTGCCGAGGGAAACGGTGAGATTTCTTACGAAGTACTGTCGAAGATGTCGTATATGGACATGGTGGTTTCCGAGGCTCTCAGAAAATATCCACCGGTGATCGTCCTTGATAGACGTTGCTCTAAGAGATACGAACTTCCTCCAGCGCAACCAGGTTGCAAAAGTGTGATTATCGAACCTGATACTGTATTGATGTTTCCCGCGTATGCTTTACATCGCGATCCGAGATATTTTCCGAATCCGGATAAGTTCGATCCTGAAAGATTCAGCGAGAAGAACAAGGACAACATTTTACCATATACCTACATACCATTCGGTCACGGACCTAGAAAGTGTATCGGCAATCGATTTGCTCTTATGCAGACCAAGATTTTGATAGCTCATCTTTTACAAAAGTTTATTTTAAAGACTGTGGAAAAAACTGTCGAACCAGTTGTATTTTGTAAAAAGGAATTTTCCCTGAAACCAGATGGCGGATTCTGGATTGGCTTGGAGAAGAGAGAAACGTGAAAATCTTGCACACAGTATATCTGTAATTGTATGTGTAAAAATATTATCGAATTTGCAACTTAAAGATATTCTACACTTGCAAAACACGATTTATGTATACAGTATAATTCAATTGAGATGTATTGTTCAATTCGCAAATTAAGTTTATACTAACATAAGAAGTGAAGAAACTGGTAAATATTGGTACTTCTTAGATTCTCGAATCTTTTCTACGTGGTTATTATATTTACTGACTTATATGACTTTTTCCACTTTCAGTAACACAGTAGAGATACGGTCGATATAGATGATTCTTTATGTAAGAGCGAATACTTTATTGCGCGAACGTCTATCGTTTTGAAGGGATGGGGGAGGGGGGGCGGGATTGCATTTTTTAATAACAAATGGTAAAAGTTTTAAAATGTAGAGAATTATTCTGTTCCTTATATTTCTTTAGAAAATAATTAGAGTAAATAGAAAAGCTTGAATTAGGTCTATTTGTCGCACAGAAATAACGCATTTTTCCCAGTTGTTTCCTCTTATATAAATGCTGAAGTTCAACTGTGTCATTGCCAGCTACCTTTCTATTGACAGTCTTGGCATTAGTAGGTTATGTATCCGTTGATAGTTTAAGTATCCATTAGCTGATTATTTATCTGTGTCATTCATTATCTATTACTTTACTAATTTATTTATATTTCTATTGTGCACTTTAGAATATATTATGAAAGAGTTTTGTTTACTGTAAAGGAAATATGGAGCGGAAAATGTAATTACATTTACTAAACTTTAATTTAAATCTTACTAATGACTTCATTATAAATGTTTAACGTCCAATAACTTACGTATCAACTGTTTTTTAAGTAACAAATATATTTTTAAAAATTTACATTTAAATGATACAACGTGTAAATTGCGTTAGATATCTCCTTACTTTGAAAGTGTTTTTATAATAGTTTTACATTATTATTTATTTTCTTTGAGCAAGTCTTTTGCTTCATCGAAATACATCTGAATATTTATATCTGCAGGAAGTTTGTATGAAAATTATTCTGCAGTATAATATATTTATATGTATATCATTTTCTTGATTTCCAATCACGTTACAAAACTGTACCATATGTATTTTATTACATATAATATTTGTAATGTCAAAAAATGATAATCAATTATAAGACTCGCATATTAATAAGACTATAAGGAAATTCCTGGGCACTTGATTCAGAACTGTATTTTCTATTATTATTAATAAGAAGAAAAAACAATTGTAATTAACGTAAAATAAATCTCTATCGTCTTTTATTGTGTTTTGAAAATTGCTTTTGGGCTATATTTTTTCGTCGGATACAACGAATATACAGACAATTACTTTCAAAACGCTAAATATTGGCAGTCCAACCATATTCTTACGCGATCCCAAGTTGATTAAAGACAAATTTAAGTATAACTACATGCAGGTAATTTTTACTGATTTCCTCGAACTTTCCATACAGAAGAAAAAATTTGAAAATTTCTTAATTATTTTTACTCTTCTTGTTGTTACGTATCATACGTATGCAAACACAGATTATACAAGTAAGAGAAAGAAAACGTATATAGACATATTTTACGCAACATTACGATTATCAAATTTATTATTTACAAGCGTAAGAAGCGCATAATGAATCAAACTACAAATATTTAATCATCAGAAAATATTTTTATATTGAATTTAAATTCTTATTAAAATGTAAGAGAGATTTTAAAAAATGATTGTTAATGATTGACTCTTAATAGAAGTCACGGTATATTGAAAAATATTTGTTGTGACTGAAATCAAATAGCTAATCTTATACTATTACTGATTACTGAGTATTATCACAATGATTCCGAGAAGAGTTCCATCTCGCTATCCTTATTTATTCGCGCTAAGAAATAAACGTTTCTCCCCTCCCATCTTCGTTCTCTTCACATATACGATATATACTGAGCGCACTGAGCGCACGTATTCATAAAGTACTGGACCACGTCCAACGAAGCATCTCGTTAGTCTGTTATCTCGTTATCCAATCGCGATGGTTTCGACATTTGTACTATTACTGATTACTCTCGGCGTCATCAGTGTTGTGAAAATTGCGTTTGCGGTGCATCGGATGTACTTTTACTGGAGGAAGAAGGGCATACCTTACATGCCCAATTCGTTATCGTCTTTTCTCAACTCTTGGAAATTATTTTTGGGCTACATCTCATTCGCCGATATGAATCAATATATGTATTATTATTTCCCAAACGCTAAATATTTTGGAACAAATGATTTTCCCGCGCCTACCATATTTTTACGCGATCCCGAGTTGATTAAAGACATAATGGTGAAGGATTTTGAAAATTTCCCGGATCATCGTTCTTTCATTGATGAAAGCGTAGAACCGCTGTTCGGTAAGAACGTCTTCGCCTTGCGTGGAGACCGTTGGAGAGAAATGAGGAATACACTGAGTCCTTCATTCACCGCCAGCAAAATGAAGTTCATGTTCGATTTGATATCGAAGTGTTCTCACGATTTCGTCAATTATCTGGTCGACCATCCGGAGCTCTGTCATGAGATCGAAACGAAGGGAGCTTTTAGACGATACACCAATGACGTAATTGCTACGGCAGCCTTTGGCATAAATGTCAACTCTATGAAGGATCAAGACAATGAATTCTATAGAAGAGGAATAGAGGCTACCACATTTTCCTCTGGACTGTTAACGACGATTAAGATAATATTTTTACGCTCAAGTCCTGCATGGCTTTCTAAATTAACGGGCTTAACTTTTTTCCCGCTGGCTACGGCCAAATTTTTCAAGAAGATCGTGGGGGAAACCATTAAAGAACGAGAAGAGCGTGATATTATCCGACCGGATATGATTCATTTGTTAATGCAGGCTCGAGGCAAGGACAATGCCAGTTCCAAAATGACACTGGACGATATCGTTTCGCAAGCCTTCATCTTTTTCTTCGCTGGCTTCGACACCTCCTCGACCTTGATGTGTTTCATTGCTCATGAATTGGCGGTCAATCCAGAAATTCAAGATCATCTGCGCGAGGAGATACTGCAGCATCTTGCCGAGGGAAACGGCGAGATTTCTTACGAAGCACTGTCGAAGATGTCGTATATGGACATGGTGGTTTCCGAAGCTCTCAGAAAATATCCACCGGTGATCGTCCTTGATAGACTTTGCTCTAAGAGATACGAACTTCCTCCAGCGCAACCAGGTTACAAAAGTGTGATTCTCGAACCCGATACTGTATTGATGTTTCCCGCGTATGCTTTACATCGCGATCCGAGATATTTTCCGAATCCGGATAAGTTCGATCCTGAAAGATTCAGCGAGGAGAACAAGGACAACATTGTACCATATACCTATATACCATTCGGTCACGGGCCTAGAAAGTGTATCGGCAATCGATTTGCACTTATGGAAACGAAGATCGTGATAGCTCATCTTTTACAAAAGTTTAATTTGAAGACTGTAGAAAAAACTGTCGAACCAATTGTATATTGTAAAAAGGAATTTACCCTGAAACCGGATGGCGGATTCTGGATTAGCTTGGAAAAGAGAGAAACGTGAAAATCTTGCACAAAGTATATCTATAATTCTATGATACAGTTGTATTTGTCAAAATATTATCGCGTTTCCAACTTAAAAATATTCACCGTTTTCAACAGACGATTTAAGTATATAATAAGATATAATTGAGATGTATTGTTAAATGCTCAAGTCGTACGTGTAAATTTATACTAACATAAGGAGAGAAGAAATTAGTAAATATCGTTACTTGCTTAGATTTTCTCTTTTCCATGTGCCCATTATTTTTAATGAATTGTATGTATATCTTCCACTTGTCCAGTAGTACAGTAGAGATACATTTGATATTGTTAATTCTTTATATAAGAGCCAATATTTTAATACGATATATGCAGAAAGCGCTACGCCCATGTATTTATAACGTTCTACGCTGCGTCCGATAAAGCACCTCTTATTGTTAGTCTGTTATCTTGTTACTGAAAGTGTTATCTCATGATATCGCGATGGTTTTGACCTTTGTGCTATTACTGACTGCTCCTGGCATCGTCAGCGTTCTGAAAATTATCTCTCTGTTGCATCAAAGGCATTTTTACTTGAGAAATAAGGGTATAACTTTCCTGCGAAAATTGCTATCATCTTTTATTGTTTTGGAAATTGCTTTTAGGCAATATTTCATTTATGGATTATAACCAATACACATACGATTACTTTCCACACGATAAATATATTAAAACGAATAATATTCGTAGTCCTACCATATTCTTACGCGATCCCGAGTTGATTAAAAACATAATGGTGAAGGATTGTGAACATTTCACAATATATAGACATATTTTATATATACCTACACATACATACTTCCGTATAAAAAGTTTTTTACGGAAATTTTATTTTATAGCGGTTTAGATTGTCAAATCTATTATCTACAAGCGTAAGAAGTGCATAATGAATAAAATGACAAATGTTTAATCATCAGAAATTATGTTTGTATTGACACTCAGTTTCTCTTGAGAAATATATAATAGATTTCATAAAAATTGAATTATCAACTTTGATAAAAAATACTTGTCAGCATTTAATTTAATCAACTTATCTTATGTAATTATTGATACAACGTGTACTATCGCAATGATATAGCGTTTTCTGACCCTACCTTCGCGCTAAGAAATAAGCGTTTATCCCCTCCCGACTGCGTTTTCATGTACGGTCTATGCGGCAAGCATTACGCGTACATATTTATAACGTACTACGCCTCGGCCGACGAAGCATCTCGTGAGTCTGTTATCCGATCACATCACAATGGTTTCGACCTTTGTGCTATTATTGACAGCTCTGGGCGTCATCTGCGTTCTGAAAATTGCCTCTGTGATACATCGGATGTATTTTTACTGGAAAAATAAGGGTATACCTTATATGCCAAATTCACTATCGTCTTTTGTGATGTCTTGGAAAGTGCTTTTGGGCTACATTTCTTTCGCCGATTATAACCAGTACGTGTACAATTATTTCCCAAACGCTAAATATTTTGGGGCAAATAGTCTTGGCACTAGTACCATATTCTTACGCGATCCCGAGCTGATTAAAGACACATTGGTGAAGGATTTTGAACATTTTCCGGATCATGTCACTTTCGTTGATGAAAACATAGAACCGCTGTTTGGTAAAAACATCTTTTCCTTACGTGGAGACCGTTGGAGAAAAATGAGGAATACGCTAAGCCCTTCATTCACCGCCAGCAAGATGAAGTTCATGTTCGATTTGGTATCCAAGTGTTCTTACGATTTCGTTAATTATTTGTTCGATCATCCAGAGCTCTGTCGTGAGATCGAAACGAAGGAGGCCTTTGCACGATACACCAACGATGTAATTGCTACTGCAGCCTTTGGAATAAGTGTGAATTCCATGAAGGATCGAGACAATGAGTTCTATTTAAGAGGAACGGAGGCTGCCAGTGGTTTCTCTGGAGTGTTAACGATAGTTAAGATGATAGTCTTACGTTCGAGTTCATGGCTTTTTCAATTAATGGGTCTATATTTTTTCTCGCCGGAGTCGTCCAAGTTTTTTAAGAAGATCGTAACGGAAACTATTAGAGAACGAGAAGAACGTGGTATCGTCAGACCGGATATGATCCATTTGCTAATGCAGGCTCGAGACAAGGACAGTGCTAGTGTATCCAAAATGACATTAGATGACATCGTTTCGCAAGCCTTCATCTTTTTCTTGGCCGGCTTCGACACCTCGTCGACCCTGATGTGTTTCCTTGTTCACGAACTAGCGCTTAATCGAGATATTCAAGATCGTCTGCGCGAGGAGATACTGCAGCATCTTTCCGAGGGAAACGGTGAGATTTCTTACGAAGCACTGTCGAAGATGTCTTACATGGATATGGTGGTTTCCGAGACTCTTCGAAAATATCCACCGGCAATCTTTCTCGATAGACTTTGTAATAAGAAATACGAACTTCCTCCAGCGCAACCAGGCAGTAAAAGTGTTATTCTCGAACCTGATACTGTATTGATGTTTCCCGCGTATGCTTTACATCGCGATCCGAAATATTTTCCGAATCCGGATAAGTTCGATCCTGAGAGATTCAGCGAGGAGAACAAGGACAATATTTTACCATACACTTATCTACCATTCGGTCACGGGCCTCGAAAGTGTATCGGCAATCGATTTGCACTTATGGAAACGAAGATCCTGATAGCTCATCTTTTACAAAAGTTTACTTTAAAGACTGTAGAGAAAACTGTCGAACCTGTTGTATATTGTAAAAATGAATTTAACTTGAGAGCTGTTGACGGATTCTGGATTGGCATGGAGAAAAGAGAAATGTGAAAGTCTTATGACAGGTACCTAATTCTATAACATAATTGTGTTTGTAAAAACATTATTATAAACGTAATAATGTTTTGAACATTAACTATTTATTCTACATTTTCCAAAGACGATTGACGTGTACAATAAGATTTTTGCATCGTATGCCATTATCATTCAATGCACCAACTGAATGACTAAGTTTTTTACTAACAAGAAATGAACAAAATATGATAAATATTATTAATTGCTTAGACGTATGCTTAGTTGTATAACGTCCAGTTGTCGAGGAGTAACAGAATAGAAATGATAAAGCTGGTATAGTTAATTCTTTATATGTGTTAGAGCAATTAGTTTATAGTGCGAACGTCTATCTTATTATTTATATTTTTGAGACAGTTTCTCTATTTTTAGTTCAAATTACTTTTATTTAAAAAGTCGTCAATAATGATATTACAAATGCCATATAGTGACAAACGCGAAATAAAATTATTAATGACTGACTTATTCAAGGCATAATAAATTCACAAAGATTTATTGTTCGCATTCAAATCACTTAGCTTATTTTGTGCAATTGCTGATACAGTATATATCATCTCAATGATTCCGAGAACCGTTCCCTCCTTCCATCTTCGTTCTACTCACACTAACGCTGCGTTTGCACCCGCTGAAAGCTCCATTCTATCCTTGTTACTCATCATACGTTGAAAAAAGATAGCATGACGCTTTCAACGTGTGAGCGCCCACATCGAACGCAGCCTGAGTAATAAGCGTTTCTCCCCTCCTATCTTGGACTTCTTCATATATACGATACACGTAGAAGGTGCGTGTGTTTATAACGATTTACGCCGCGTGCGACGAAGCATCTCGTTGATCTCGTTAGTCCGTTACCTCATCATATTACGATGGTTTCGACGTTTGTGCTGTTACTGACTACTCTAGGCGCCATCGTCGCTCTCAAAATTGCCTCTGTGCTGCATCGAATGTATTTCCACTGGAGAAATAAGGATATACCTTACCTGCCAAATACATTGTCGTCTTTTACAGCGTCTTGGAAAGTGCTTCTGGGCAAAATTTCTTTCGCCGATTACAGCCAATATATATACAATTACTTCCCAAACGCTAAATATTTTGGGACACATGATTTTGGCACTCCTGCAATAGTTATACGCGATCCGAAGCTGATTAAAGACATAATGGTAAAGGACTTTGAAAATTTCCCGGATCACCGCACTTTCATTGACGAAAGCGTAGAACCGATGTTCGGCAAGAACATGTTCTTCTTGCGCGGAAACCGTTGGAAAGAAATGAGGAATACGCTGAGCCCTTCTTTCACCGCCAGCAAAATGAAGTTCATGTTCGATTTGATATCAACGTGCTCTCGCGATTTCGCCGATTATCTCTACAACCATCCGGAGCTCTGTTATGCAATCGAGACGAAGGAGGTCTTTAGACGATACACCAATGACGTAATTGCTACGGCAGCCTTCGGCATAAGTGTGAATTCCATGAAAGATCGCGACAATGAGTTCTATACAAGAGGAATACAGGCAACCACGTTAACATTTGGGCTGTTAATGACGATTAAAATTCTGGTTTTACGCGCGAGTCCATGGCTTTCCAAACTATTAGGTCTAACATTTGTCCCGGCGGCAGCGGCCAATTTTTTTAGAAAGGTGGTGGGGGAAACCATCAGAGTGCGAAAAGAGCAAGATATCATCAGGCCGGATATGATTTATTTGTTAATGCAGGCTGAGGATAAGGGCAGTGCCAGTGTAACCAAGATGACACTAGATGACATTGTTTCGCAAGCCTTCATCTTCTTTTCTGCTGGCTTCGACACTTCCGCGACCCTGATGTGTTTCGTTGCTCACGAACTGGCGGTTAATCGAGAGATTCAGGATCGTTTGCGGGAAGAGGTACGGCAGAATCTTGCCGAGGGAAATGGGCAGATTTCTTACGAGGCGCTGTCGAAGATGTCTTACATGGATATGGTGGTTTCCGAGACTCTTCGAAAATATCCACCGGTAGTCTTTCTCGATAGACTTTGTAATAAGAAATACGAACTTCCTCCAGCGCAACCAGGTAGCAAAGGTGTTATTCTCGAGCCTGATACTGTATTGATGTTTCCCGCGTATGCTTTACATCGCGATCCGAAATATTTTCCGAATCCGGATAAGTTCGATCCTGAGAGATTCAGCGAGGAGAACAAAGACAATATTTTACCATATACCTATATACCATTCGGTCACGGGCCTAGAAAATGTATCGGCAATCGATTTGCACTTATGGAAACGAAAATCCTAATAGCTCATCTTTTACAAAGATTTACTCTGAAGACTGTAGAAAAAACTGTCGAACCAGTTGTATATTGTAAAACAGAATTTTTCTTGAAACCTGTTGGCGGATTTTGGATTGGCATGGAGAAAAGAGAAACATAAAAATCTTATGCAAAGAACATAATTCTACGATATAATTATGTTTGTAAATATATTATCGCGTATTCAACTTTAAAGTATTTAACGATTTTAAAAGACAATTATTTGCTTAGATTCTCGAGTCTATTCCATGTGCTGAGCCTTTTGAATGACTTATGTAACTTTCACTTATCGTCCAGTAGCACAGTACAGATGATACAGACGATGGGTGTGTTCTTGGATCGATATTAACATTAAAAGAATTAAAAATATTTAATGCTGATAACGCATTCCGCGAACGCACCTGAACGTCGTTAATTCTTTATGTAAGAGTAAACCTTTTATCGCGTAAAAGTCTACCGCATATTTTAATGCGGTTTTTCGGATATTCTTTGTTTAATGCAAATTACTAATTAGACTTGTTTATTAGTAATTCTAAAATTAAGCATTCGACAATATATTTTTTTAACAAAATATAATATCAATAACAAGTGCTAAAGTACATTCATTGTGTGCGTATCATATGTGCACTTGTATTTTTAATAATTGTATCGATAATAATTGTACATTGGTATTGCATGTAACTTTTATGTCACACGTATCATTACAGTTAATAAATAAATTATACTTGTAATGAATTTAATTTAATCTAGTTAAAATTAAACTTTTATAGAACTATTCTGATTTTGCAAGAATAATTCTGATAAGAATCATTTTCTTTTAAGTTTTTTAATTCTGTTTTCATTTCTAACTACACGAATGTATGTATAATATACACAATACAATATGTGCCAAAATTAATGTACATTGATATTGCAATGGATATATTGTAAATAAATTAGCGACAAACACAAAATTAAATTATTATTGATTGACTTTTCATGCAACCCATGAAATATTAAAAAATATTCGTCGAGCACAGTAAAATCAATAAGCTTATCTTGGTACCACCTAATACTGATAACTTGTATTATTTCAATGATACCGACAATCCCCACCTCTTTGTTTTTTCACCCTACCAAAGAGAAATAATCGTTTCTCCCTCCCATCTTCGTTTTCTTCACGTATGCGATATCGTTACCACTTCCTATATTCGTGTTTCTCCCACTAGACTAAGCGTTGCTCCCCTTCCATTTATGTGACCTTCGCGTATACGATATACGGAGAAAGCGGAACGCGCACGTATTTATAACGTGCTACGCCGCGATCGAAGAGGCATATCTTTTAGTCGGTTACACTGTTACTGTGTTATTTCATAATAGCACGATGGTTGCTACCTTTGTGCTATTACTGACTGCCTTAGGCGCCATCGGCGTTCTGAAAATTGTCTCTATGATGCATCGGACGTATTTTTACTGGAGGAATAAGGGTATACCTTATCTGCCAAAATCATTACCATCTTTAATAGTGTCTTGGAAATTGCTTTTGGGCAAAATTTCTTTCGCTGATTATAACCAATACATATACAATTACTTCCCAAATGCTAAATATTTTGGAACCTACAATTTTGGCGTTCCTACCATACTTATACGTGATCCCGAACTGATTAAAGACGTAATGGTGAAGGATTTCGAACACTTCCCGGATCATCTCAGTTTCGTTGATGAAAACATAAATCCGCTGGCTGGCAAGAACATCTTTGCCTTGCGCGGAGACCGTTGGAGAGACATGAGGAATACGCTGAGCCCCTGTTTCACGGCCAGCAAAATGAAATTCATGTTCGAACTAATATCGAAGTGCTCTCAAGATTTCGTCAGTTATCTGGTCGATCATCCAGAGCTCTGTCATGCGATTGAAACGAAAGAAGCTTTTAGACGATACACCAATGACGTAATTGCTACGGCAGCCTTTGGCATAAGTGTGAATTCCATGAAGGATCGGGACAATGAATTCTACACAAGAGGAATAGAGGCTACCACTTTTTCCAATGGACCGTTAACGTCCGTTAAGGTTTTAATATTAAGCGCGACTCCATGGCTCTTTAAATTAATGGGCTTATCACTTTTCCCGCTGGGCCTGTGCAAATTTTTCAAGAAGGTCGTTGGGGAAACGATTAAAGCGCGAGAAGAGCAAGATATCGTCCGACCGGATATGATTCATTTGCTAATGCAGGCTCGAGACAAGGATAATGCCAGTGTACCGAAAATGACATTAGACGACATCGTTTCGCAAGCATTCACGTTTTTCTTCGCTGGCTTCGACACTTCGTCGACATTGATGTGTTTCCTTGCTCACGAACTGGCGGTTAATCGAGAGGTTCAGGATCGTCTACGCGAAGAAGTACAGCAACATCTTATCGAAGGCAACGGAGAGATTTCTTACGAAGCGCTGTCCAAGATGTCTTACATGGATATGGTGGTTTCCGAGACTCTCAGAAAATATCCACCGGCGGTCGCTACGGACAGACTTTGCTCGAAGAGATATGAGCTCCCTCCGTCGCAGCCAGGCTGCAAAAATATAATCGTCGAACCTGACTATACACTGATTATTCCCATTTATTCTTTACATCGCGATCCGAAATATTTTCCGAATCCGGATAAATTCGATCCCGAAAGATTCAGCGAGGAAAACAAGGATAACATTTTACCATACACTTATCTGCCATTCGGTCACGGGCCTAGAAAGTGTATCGGCAATCGATTCGCTCTTATGGAAACGAAGATCCTGATAGCCCATCTTTTACAAAGATTTACTTTGAGGACCGTAGAAAAAACCATGGAACCAGTTATATATTCTAAGGAATTTTCCTTAAAACCTGTTGGCGGATTCTGGATTGGTCTGGAGAAGATAGATGCGTGAAAAGTCGAGTGCAACTCTCTAAAAATCAATTAGTGAATTTCTTATACTACTGAAAATTTCAGTGGTATACTTATAACTGTAAATCAGTGGCTATTCACTGTTTCCAGTGATAATTCACTAATTGATTTTTAGAGAGAAAGAACATAATTCTACGATATACTTATGTTTGTAAAAATATTATCGCGTGTTCAACTTTAAATATTCAATTTGTTTGAAACATAATTTAAAAACACACTAGAATTATTTGCAATCTGTGTGTTGCGTTATCTTTGAATGCCGCGTTATCAATCAATCTTTGAATGCCGCGTTATCAATCAACATGATGAAATTGTTACTGGAAAAGAACAAAGAAACCGATAAATATTGTTACTCATCTAGATTCACGAGTCTATTCCGTATATACACCATTTTTAATGGATTGATGTAACTTCCACTTGATGACAAGTGTCATGGTAGAATAGAATTTATATCCTCAATTCTTTATACACATAAGAATAAATATTTTTTTGTGTGAATATTTTAACATTTGTTTATTTTAGAGCGTCTTTTTTATATATTAAAATGTATAAAACACATAAAGTGAATCAAAATGAAAAACGATGAAAATGTAAATCATTTAAGAAATGCCAATTATCGGTCAGATATACTTTGTGGTCTAATAATATTGCATTAATTTTCGTACGTTTATTTCTAATTTAGTAAATTACGTTCGGATTACTTGTAAATCTCCGAACTGAAATACATTATTGTTCGTTTTTAATTCGGGTTACTTTAAATTAGAGCTGAAATGTTTCTTCGAAGATTTTCAATTTCGAAGCTTCGAATCTTCGAAGATTCGAAGCTTCGTAGAAATTATTCGAGAATTTAAGTTTTCGAATTTTTCGAAGATTCGAAGTTTCGAAGTTTCAAATATTCGAAGTCAACTAATATATTAACAGGATAAAAAACAATAACACATTTTGCAAAATTAATCGTTTTTACTATAACTGTGAACTAATTAAATGCCAACTAATTAATATCATTACAAGTATAAAAAAACTAATGTTCTTTTTGTCGGACACATTTTTGTCCATTCGCTCATAAAAATACAATTAATTCGAAGGAAATAAATTTTCTATCATTAACATTTTATCTTATTAACTATTTCTTTTTACTGCCTGATACAGATGATAAATTAGGTTGGTCTTTGAAAGCTTATATCTTAATGCATATAGTTGACTTCGAATATTCGAAACTTCGAAAATTCGAAACTTCGAAACTTCGAAACTTCGAAAATTCGATATTCGAAGTTTCTTCGTTTCTTCGGATACTTCGAAGCTTCGAAGTTGCGAAGCTTCGAATAATTAAGACCACTACTTTAAATATTTATATTTAAAAACTTTTTATATTTTAATTTTTTTTTAATTATATTATTTTCTATTACCTTATTATTAGTTGCAAATGTTTATACATATATTCATTCATTTAACAAGTTTGTTACCGTAATTTTATTTCATGAAAAATTCGAATATTAAATCCAATATTTAGAAGCATAAGAAGCATTATGAATTTGGTACAAAGGTCATTAAAATATAAAATAGATTAAAGTAGATATTTTGTTATTTAATTATTAATAAATGACTTTTAATAGAGGTCACATAGTATATTGTAAAATATTTGTTATGATCAAAATCAATTGTTTTACCCTATATATTTACTGATGCAACATATGTTATCTCAAGAATTCCGGGAATCGTTCCCACTTCCTATCCTTGCGTTTCTCCCACTAGAATAAGCGTTGCTCCCCTCCCAGTTTTGTGTCCTTCGCGTGTACCGTCTACGGAGAAAGCGAAACGCGCACGACTTTATAACGTTCTACACAGCGTCCGACGAAGTATCTCGTTAATCTGTTGTCTCCTTAGTCCGTTTTCTCATCATACCGCGATGGTTTCGACATTTGTGCTATTACTGACTGCTCTGGGCGTCATTGGTGTGGTGAAAATTATCTCTATGTTGCATCGGATGTACTTTTACTGGAGGAAGAAGGGTATGCCTTACATGCCAAACTCACTGTCGTCCTTTATAGTGTCTTCGGAAGTGTTTTTGGGCCGCATTTCTTTCGCCGATTATAATCAATACATATACAATTACTTCCCAAATGCTAAATATTTTGGGACCAATAATTTTGGTACTCCTACCATACTTATACGTGATCCCGAGCTGATTAAAGACGTAATTGTGAAGGATTTTGAACACTTCCCGGATCATCTCTCTTTCCTTGATGAAAGCGTAGAACCGCTCTTCGGTAAGAATGTGTTTGCTTTGCGTGGAGATCGTTGGAGAGAAATGAGGAATACACTAAGCCCCTCTTTTACTGCCAGCAAAATGAAATTCATGTTCGAACTAATATCGAAGTGTTCTCATAATTTCGTCAATTATCTGGTCGACCATCCGGAGCTCTGTCATACGATCGAAACGAAGGAGGCCTTTCGACGATATACCAATGACGTAATTGCTACGACAGCTTTTGGCATAAGTGTGAATTCCATGAAGGATCGAGACAATGAATTCTACACAAGAGGAATACAGGCTACCACTTTTTCCAGTGGACTGTTAACGACGGTTAAGCTTATAATTTTGCGCACAACTCCATGGTTTTCGAAACTATTAGGTCTAACATTTTTCCCGGCGGCAGCGACCAATTTTTTCCGAAAGGTGGTGGGGGAAACCATCAGAGTGCGAAAAGAGCAAGATATCATCAGGCCGGATATGATTCATTTGCTAATGCAGGCTCAAGAGAAGGACAGTGCCGGTGTACCCAAGATGACACTAGACGACATCGTTTCTCAAGCGTTCGTCTTTTTCTTCGCTGGCTTCGATACCTCCTCGACACTGATGTGCTTCGTTGTTCACGAACTGGCGGTTAATCAAGAGATTCAAGATCGTCTGCGCCAAGAGGTGCTGCAGCATCTTGCCGAGGGAAACGGTGAGATTTCTTACGAAGCGCTGTCCAAGATGTCTTACATGGATATGGTGGTGTCGGAGACTCTTCGAAAATATCCACCGCAGGTCGCTACCGACAGACTTTGCTTTAAGAAATACGAACTGCCTCCATCGCAACCAGGCTGCAAAAGTGTAATCGTCGAGTCTGACGAGTCAGTGATGATTCCCATTTACGGTTTACATCGCGATCCGAAATATTTTCCGAACCCGGAGAAGTTCGATCCCGAAAGATTCAGCGAGGAGAACAAGGACAATATTGTACCATACACTTATCTACCATTTGGTCACGGGCCTAGAAAGTGTATCGGCAATCGATTCGCTCTTATGGAGACCAAGATCCTGACAGCCCATCTTTTACAAAAGTTTACTTTCAAGACTGTAGAAAAAACCGTTGAACCAGTGGTGTTCAGTAAAACTGACTTTACCTTGAGACCTGTTGGCGGATTCTGGCTTGGTTTAGAGAAAAGAGAAATGTGAAAATCTTATGGGAAGTAGAATAACATATAATTGTGTTTGTAAAAATATCATGTTTTCAACTTAAATATATTCTACGCTTTCAGAAGATAAAGTGTAGAATAAAGTTTATTTGCGCTATATAATAAAATCATTCCATAACGTAAATCGAATGATCAAGTTTTTGCTAATGAGATAAACACTAAAAGAACTGATAAATATTATTACTTGCTTAGACTCTCGAGTCTATTCCACGTGCTGAGTATTATGTAACTTCCCCTTGTCGTGCGCTAGTACAGTACAGATGATATAAACGATGGGTGTGTTCCTGGATCGCTATTAGCGTCAAAAGCGCCGTCTAGCATTGTTGCTCATTATATGTCAAAAAAGGATAGGAGACACTTTTTATGCTGATAGCGCATTCCGCGAACACACCCGATGTCGTTAATTCTTCATGTAAGAGTGAACTTTTTATCGCGCAAAAGTCTACCGCATATTTTAACGCAGTTTTCTGGATGTTCTTTGTTTTAGTGCGAATTAGATTTGCTTTTTATTAATTTTAAATGTAAGCATTCGACTATATATATTTTAACAAAATGTAATATCACTAACAAGCAGTGAAGTACACTCATTGTGTGCGTATCATATGTGCATTTGTATTTTAATTATCACGGTTTTAATATCATGCAAATTATAGTATTTTGTAATACTATAGTAAAAGTTCTTAAAATGCGAAAAATTATTCCGTTATTTATATTGTAATAATTTAAAACATAATCGGAAAAAAATTGTACACCTATGTATAATAGTTGCATCAGAAGTTTAACATATAAACTCATTTTTTCCAATCGTCCTATGTCATATAAATGCTAAAGTTCACCTGTTACTGCGAGACTTTCTATTGACTGACTTAACATCGGTAGGGATTTATATCTATTACGTTACAAGTATTAATTTATCATTAACTATGCTAGTCTTCTTTATCATATTTTTAGTGCTTCCTTGAAAAAATGTTATAAAATATTTTGTTAGCTTTCAAGGAAATTTAAGAAGTACCTTTTAAGTAATATTTTGAATAAAAAATGTGATGAAAAATATAATTACGGTTATAATTTAAAGTATCTTGGTATGATGGAAACATTGATTTGTTTTAATTTAAATCGTACTTACTTATTTTATTATATGTTTAACATTCTATATCGTCAGCACCTATTTTCCACATAATGATACATTTTTAAATATATATTTAAATAATGCAAAATATCTTTTATACAATACTATACCAAACAAAATATAATAATTAACTAAATAAAATAAACTTGCCTGAGAAATTGGATAATATAATATTATGATAATATAACGTGTTATTTTTATACACTTAAGTTTTTGTGTTACATGTCTCTTTAATTTAATAATATTTTTCGTTATGTTTTGTCTTTATTTCTAATTGCACGATTGCACATGCTTTAGTGTATGTACATATGTATGTACATTATTCAATATGTACTAAATTGATATTGCAATGGATATATTGTAAATAACGTAGCGACAAACACAAAATTAAATTATTATTGGTTGACTTTTCATGCAACTCATACAATATTGAAAAACATTCGTCGATAACATTGCTTATCTTGAGTACCTGCCAGTACTGATAACTTGTATTATTTCAATGATACCGAGATTCCCCACCTCTTTGTTTTTTCACCCCACCAAAGAGAAAGCGTTTTCCCCCTCCCATCTTCGTTTTCTTCACGTATATGATGTAGTATGAAACAGTACTACGCGCACGTATTTATAAAGTTCTGCGCCACGTTCGAAGAGGCATCTCGTGCTCTGTTATCTTGGTACTGTATTATTTCATGATATCACGATGGTTTCGACCTTCGTGCTATTACTGACTGCCTTAGGCGTCATCGGCCTTCTGAAAATCGTCTCTACCCTGCATCGGACGTATTTTTATTGGAGGAATAAAGGTATACCTTACCTGCCAAACTCATTATCATCTTTAATAGTGTCTTGGAAATTGCTTTTGGGCAAAATTTCTTTTCCCGATTATAATCAATACGTATACAATTACTTCCCAAACGCTAAATATTTTGGAGCATATAATTTTGGCGTTACTACCGTATTTATACGTGACCCTGAACTGATTAAAGACGTATTGGTGAAGGATTTTGAACACTTCCCGGATCATCTCACTTTCCTTGATGAAAGCGTAGATCCGCTGATTGGCAAGAACGTCTTCGCCTTGCGCGGAGACCGTTGGAGAGAAATGAGGAATACTCTGTCTCCCTCTTTCACCGCCAGCAAAATGAAATTCATGTTCGAACTAATATCGAAGTGTTCTCACGATTTCGTCAATTATCTGGTCGACCATCCGGAGCTCTGTTATGCAATCGAAACGAAGGAGGCCTTCAGACGCTATACCAATGACGTAATTGCTACGACAGCTTTTGGCATAAGTGTGAATTCCATGAAGGATCGAGACAATGAATTCTATACAAGAGGAATAGAGGCTACCAGTTTTACCAGTGGACTGTTAATGACGGTTAAGTTTATGATTTGGCGCACATCTCCATGGCTTTCTAAATTAATGGGTATATCTTTTATCCCGCCGGGTACGTCCCAATTTTTCAAGAAGGTCGTTGGGGAAACGATTAAAGCGCGAGAAGACCAAGATATCGTCAGGCCGGATATGATTCACTTGCTAATGCAGGCTCGAGACAAGGACAGTGCCAGTGTACCGAAAATGACATTGGACGACATCGTTTCGCAAGCGTTCATCTTTTTCTTCGCTGGCTTCGATACTTCCTCGACCCTGATGTGTTTTGTCGCTCATGAACTGGCGGTTAATCAAGAGGTTCAGGATCGTCTGCGTCAAGAGGTACTGCATCATCTAGCCGAGGGAAACGGTGAGATTACTTACGAAGCCCTGTCGAAGATGTCTTACATGGACATGGTGGTTTCCGAGACTCTTCGAAAGTATCCACCGCAGTTCGTCACCGATAGACTTTGCTTTAAGAATTACGAATTGCCCCCATCGCAACCAGGCTGCAAAAGTGTAATTGTCGAACCTGGTAATACGCTCATGATTCCCGTTTATTCTTTACATCGCGATCCGAAATATTTTCCTAATCCAGATAAATTCGATCCCGAAAGATTCAGCGAGGAGAACAAGGAGAAGATTGTACCATACACTTATCTGCCATTCGGTCACGGGCCTAGAAAGTGTATCGGCAATCGATTCGCTCTTATGGAGACGAAGATCGTGATAGCTCATCTGGTACAAAAATTTATATTGAAAGCTATAGAAAAAACCATGGAACCAGTTATATTTTCTAAAAAGGAATTTGCTTTAAAACCTGTTGGCGGATTTTGGATTGGTTTGGAGAAGATAGAAATATGAAAAATCGAGTGCAAAGAATATAATTCTACAATAAAATTTTCGTTGTAAAAATATTATCGCGCGTTCAGCTTTAAAATATTCAATTTGTTTGAAAGATAATTGAAGAACACAATAGAATTATTTGTAATCTGCGTATTGCGTTATCTTTAAATGTACAATCAGCATGATTAACTTTTTACTGGTAAAAAATGAAGAAACCGATAGATATTGCTACTTATCTAGATTCACGAGTCTATTCCGTATAAATGGTACATCATTTTTAATGACTAACGTTACTTCCACTTGTCGACCTGTGGCATGGTAGAAATGATAGAATAGAATTGATATGCTTAATTCTTGATATACGTGTATAAGAACAAATATGTTAATTTGTGAATATTGTAACATTTGTTTTTTTGTCAGTCTTTTTTACACATTAAAATATATAAAACACATGAAGTGAATCAAAATGGAAAGCGATGAAAATGTAAATCATTTAAAAAATGCCACTTATTGGTCAGATATATGGTACTTTCCAGCCCAATAATATTATATGGATTTTTGTAAGTTTCTTTCTAACTCAGTAAATTACGTTCCGATTACTTGTATTTCTGATAAGTAATTTACATCATTTTTTTTTCAATTCAGGTTACTTTAAATAATTCATACTTTTTATAATTAGTCGAAAAATTAAGCATTTGACGTACATTTTTTGGCAATGTATAGTAATATCAACAAATAATGCAAATACACCAATATAATAAATTATGTAATAGACGTATTATGCGTATTATATGCATGTTTATATTTAAAAAATGTTTTCAACTTGAATATTTTTAATTATATTATTTTCTAATACCTTATTATTAGTTGTAAACGTTTATATATTCATTTATTTAACAAGTCTGTTAATGTAATTTTATTTCATGAAGATTTCGAATGTTAAATCCAATATTTAGAAGCGCGAGAAGTATTATGAATTTGGTACTGAAGTTCATTGAAATATAAAATAGATTAAAATATATATTTGTTAATTAAATTATTAGTAAATTACTTTTAATAGAGGTAACATAGTATTTTGAAAAATATTTCTTATGATCAAAATCAATTGTCTTACCCTATACACTTACTGATGCAACAAGTGTTATCTCAAGGATTCCGCGAATCGCTCCTACTTCCTATCTATGTGTTTCTCCCACTATACTAAGCGTTTCTCCCCTTCCATTTTTGTCCGCGCATACGATATACTAAGAAAGCGCAACGTGCACGAATTTATAACGTTCTACGCCGCATCCGACGAAGCATCACATTAATCTGTTGTCTTGTTAATCAGTTATCTCATCATACCACGATGGTTTCGACCTTTGTGCTATTATTGACTGCTCTGGGCGTCATCGGTGTGGTGAAAATTATCTCTGTGTTGCATCGGACGTACTTTTACTGGAGGAAGAAGGGTATACCTTATCTGCCAAAATCATTATCATCTTTTATAATGTCTTGGAAAATTGTTTTGGGCAAAATTTCTTTCGCTGATTATAACCAATACATATACAATTACTTCCCAAACGCTAAATATTTTGGAACCAGTATTTTTGGCGTTCCTTCTGTACTTATACGTGACCCTGAACTTATTAAAGACGTCTTGGTGAAAGATTTTGAACACTTCCCGGATCATCTTAGTTTGCTTGATGAAAGTGTAGAACCGCTGTTCAGCAAGAATATTTTCTCTTTGCGCGGAGACCAATGGAGAGAAATGAGGAATACACTAAGTCCCTCTTTCACTGCCAGCAAAATGAAATTCATGTTTGAACTAATATCGAAGTGTTCTCACGACTTTGTCACTTATCTGGTCGACCATCCGGAGCTCTGTCATACGATCGAAACGAAGGAGGCCTTTAGACGATACACCAACGACGTAATTGCTACGACAGCTTTTGGCATAAGTGTGAATTCCATGAAGGATAAAAACAATGAATTCTACACAAGAGGAACAGAGGCTACCACTTTCTTCAATGGACTGTTAACGACCATTAAGCTTATTGCTTTACGCGCAACTCCATGGCTCTTTAAACTAATGGGTGTATCTCTATTCCCGCCGGGTATGTCCAAATTTTTCAAAAAGGTCGTTGAGGAAACGATTAAAGCGCGAGAAGAGCAAGATATCGTCCGACCGGATATGATTCATTTGCTAATGCAGGCTCGGGACAAGGACAGTGCCAGTGTACCGAAACTGACATTGAACGATATCGTTTCGCAAGCGTTCATCTTTTTCTTTGCTGGCTTCGATACATCCTCGACTCTGATGTGTTTCCTTGCTCACGAACTGGCGGTTAATCGAGAGGTTCAGGATCGTCTACGCGAAGAAGTACAGCAACATCTTATCGAAGGCAATGGAGAGATTTCTTACGAAGCGCTGTCCAAGATGTCTTACATGGATATGGTGGTTTCCGAAACTCTCAGAAAATATCCACCGGCGCTCGGTACGGACAGACTTTGCTCGAAGAGATATGAGCTCCCTCCGTCGCAGCCAGGCTGCAAAAATATAATCGTCGAACCTGACCATATACTGATGATTCCCATTTACGGTTTACATCGCGATCCGAAATATTTTCCGAATCCGGATAAATTCGATCCCGAAAGATTCAGCGAGGAGAACAAGGACAGGATTGTACCATACACTTATATGCCATTCGGTCACGGGCCTAGAAAGTGTATCGGCAATCGATTCGCTCTTATGGAGACGAAGATCCTGATAGCCCATCTTTTACAAAGATTTACTTTGAGGACCGTAGAAAAAACCATGGAACCAGTTATATATTCCAAGAAGGAATTTACTTTAAAACCTGTTGGCGGATTCTGGATTGGTCTGGAGAAGACAGAAACGTGAAAAATCGAGTGCAAAGAACACAATTCTACGATATACTTATATTTGTAAAAATATTATCGCGTGTTTAACTTTAAATATTCCATTTGTTTGAAAAACACTTGAAGAACACAATAGAATTATTTGCAATCTGCGTATTGCTTTATCTTTGACTGCACAATCAACATGATTAACTTTTTACTGGTAAAAAATGAAGAAACCGATAGATATTGCTACTTATCTAGATTGACGATTCTATTTCGTATATACATCATTTTTAATGACTAACGTAAATTCCACTTGTCAACCAGTGACATGGTAGAATAGAATTTATATGTTTAATTCTTTATACATCACACATTAAGATCACACATTTTGTCGTGCGGATAGTATAACATTTGTTTATTTTAGACACAGTATTTTTTATACAATATAATATATTAAATACATAAAGTGAATCAAAATGGAAAGCGATGAAAACGTACATCAATTAGAAAATGCCACTTATTGGTCAGATATACTTTGTAGCCTAATAATATTATATGGATTTTTGTAAGTTCCTTTCTAACTCAGTAAATTACTTTCCGATTACTTATATTTCCGATAACTAATATTCTGACAACTTTACATCATTTTCGTTTTTCAATTCAGGTTACTTTAAATAATTCACACCTTTTATAATCAGTTGAAAAATAAAGCATTTGACGTACATTTTTTGGCAATGTATAGTAATATCAACAAATGATGCAAATACACCAATATAACAAATGACGTAATACACGTATTATGCGTATTATATGCATCTTTATATTTAAAAAATATAATTTAAAGTTTTTCAACTTTAATAGTTTTAATTATATTATTTTCTAATACCTTATTATTAGTTGTAAACGTTTATATATTCATTTATTTAACAAGTCTGTTAACGTAATTTTATTCCATGAAGATTTCGAATGTTAAATCCAATATTTAGAAGCGCGAGAAGTATTATGAATTTGGTACTGAAGTTCATTAAAATATAAAATAGATTAAAATAGATATTTTTTAATTAAATTATTAATAAATTACTTTTAATAGAGGTCACATGGTATTTGAAAAATATTTCTTATAATCAAAATCAATTGTCTTACCCTATACACTTACTGATGCAACTAGTGTTATCTCAAGGATTCCGGGAATCATTCCCACTTCTTATCTTAGCGTTTCTCCCACTAGAATAAGCGTTGCTCCCCTCCCTGTTCTGTATTCTTCGCGTGTACCATCTACAGAGAAAGCGCAATGCGCACGAATTTATAACGTTCTACGCCGCATCCGACGAAGCACCACATTAATCTATTGTCTCGTTAATCAGTTATCTCATCATACCACGATGGTTTCGACCTTTGTGCTATTATTGACTGCTGTGGGCGTCATCGGTGTGGTGAAAATTATCTCTGTGTTGCATCGGATGTACTTTTACTGGAGGACGAAGGGTATGCCTTACCTGCCGAACTCACTGTCGTCCTTTATAGCGTCTTCGAAAGTATTTTTGTGCCGCATTTCTTTCGCCGATTATAATCAATACATATACAATTACTTCCCAAATGCTAAATATTTTGGAACCAGTACTTTTGGCGTTCCTACTGTATTTATTCGTGACCCTGAACTTATTAAAAATGTCTTGGTGAAGGATTTTGAACACTTCCCGGATCATCTCTCTTTCATTGATGAAAGCGTAGAACCGCTGTTCGGTAAGAACGTCTTCTCCTTGCGCGGAGACCGTTGGAAAGAAATGAGGAATACACTAAGTCCCTCTTTCACTGCCAGCAAAATGAAATTCATGTTTGAACTAATATCGAAGTGTTCTCACGACTTTGTCACTTATCTGGTCGACCATCCGGAGCTCTGTCATACGATCGAAACGAAGGAGGCCTTTAGACGATACACCAACGATGCAATTGCTACAACAGCTTTTGGCATAAGTGTGAATTCCATGAAGGATAAAGACAATGAATTCTACACAAGAGGAATAGAGGCTACCACTTTCTTCAATGGACTTTTAACGACCGTTAAGCTTATTGCTTTACGCGCAACTCCGTGGCTCTCTAAATTAATGGGTGTATCTCTATTCCCGCCGGGTACGTACAAATTTTTCAAACAGGTCGTTGGGGAAACGATTAAAGCGCGAGAAGAGCAAGATATCGTCCGACCGGATATGATTCATTTGCTAATGCAGGCTCGAGACAAGGACAGTGCCAGCGTACCGAAAATGACATTAGACGACATCGTTTCGCAAGCATTCTCGTTTTTCTTCGCTGGCTTCGACACCTCGTCGACATTGATGTGTTTCCTTGCTCACGAACTGGCGGTTAATCAAGAGGTTCAGAATCGCTTACGCGAAGAAGTACAGCAGCATCTTATCGAAGGCAACGGTGAGATTTCTTACGAAGCGCTGTCCAAGATGTCTTACATGGATATGGTGGTTTCCGAGACTCTCAGAAAATATCCACCATCGATCGCTACCGACAGACTTTGCTCGAAGAGATATGAGCTCCCTCCGTCGCAGCCAGGCTGCAAAAATATAATCGTCGAACCTGACCATATACTTATGATTCCCATTTACGGTTTACATCGCGACCCGAAATATTTTCCGAATCCGGATAAATTCGATCCCGAAAGATTCAGCGAGGAGAACAAGGACAGGATTGTACCATACACTTATCTGCCATTCGGTCACGGGCCTAGAAAGTGTATCGGCAATCGATTCGTTCTTATGGAGACAAAGATCCTGATAGTCCATCTTTTACAAAGGTTTACTTTGAAGACCGTAGAAAAAACCATGGAACCAGTTATATATTCTAAAAAGGAATTTACTTTGATACCTGTTGGCGGATTCTGGATTGGTCTGGAGAAGATAGAAACGTGAAATATCGAGTGCAAAGAACACAATTCTACGATATACTTATATTTGTAAAAATATTATCGCCTGTTCAACTTTAAGTATTCAATTTGTTTGAAAGACACTTGAAGAACACAATAGAATTATTTGCAATCTGCGTATTGCTTTATGTTTGACTACACAATCAACATGATTAACTTTTTACTGGAAAAGAATGAAAAACCCGATAAATATTGTTACTTATCTAGATTCATGAGTGTATTCCGTTTACACATCATTTTTAATGACTAATGTAACTTCCACTTGTCGACCTGTGGCATGGCAGAAATAATAGAATAGAATTTATATGCTTAATTCTTTATACATATAAGAACACATATTTTGTCGTGCGAATAGTATAACATTTGTTTATTTTAGAGACAGTATTTTTTTATACATTAAAATATATTAAACACATAAAGTGAATTAAGAGGGAAAGCGATCAAAATGTAAATTTTTTAAGAAAAGCCATTTATCGGTCAGATATTCTTTGTGACCTAATGATATTGTATAAATTTTCGTATGTTTCTTCCTAACATAATAATTCCGATTACTTGTAAATGTCAAAACACATTTACATTATTTTTCTTTCTTGATTCTAGTTACTTTTTACAATTAATATTTTCTAATAATTAGTTGTGAAATTAAGCATTTGACGTTGAATTTTTTGGCAATGTATCACAATATTAACAAATGACGCAAATGGTACCAATATACCATATGACGCAATACACATATTATGCATGTTATATGCGTATTTATATTTAAAAATGTTTTTATATTTTAATATTTTCAAATACCTTCTTATTAGTTGTAAATGTTTATATATTCATCTGTTTCACAAGTCTATTATTGTAATTTTATTTTATGAAGATTTCAAATGTTAAATCCAATATTTAGAAGCGCAAGAAGTATTATGAATTTGTTATTGAAGTTCATTAATTATAAAATCGATAAAAATAGATATTTTCAAGTTAAATTATTAATAAATGTCTTTGAATAGACGTCATAGTATATTGAAAAATATGTGTTATGAACCAAATCAATTATCTTACCTTATACACTTACTGATGCAACAAGTGTAATCTCAAGAATTCTGCGAGTCGTTCCCACTTCCTATCTTTGTGTTTCTCCCACTAGAATAAGCGTTTCTCCCCTCCCATTCCGCGTCTACCATATACAGAGAAAGCGCAACGCGTACAGATTTATAACGTCCTACGCCGCGTCCGACGAAGCACCACGTTAATCTGTTGTCTCGTTAGTCAGTTATCTCATCATACCGCGATGGTTTCGACCTTTGTGCTATTACTGACTGCTCTGGGCGTCATCGGTGTAGTGAAAATTATCTCGGTGTTGCATCGGATGTACTTTTACTGGAGGAAGAAGGGTATGCCTTACCTGCCAAACTCACTGTCGTCCTTCATAGCGTCTTCGAAACTGTTTTTGGGCCGCATTTCTTTCGCCGATTATAATCAATACATATACAATTACTTCCCAAATGCTAAATATTTTGGAACCAATAATTTCGGCGTTCCTACCATACTTATACGTGATCCTGAGCTGATTAAAGACGTAATTGTGAAAGATTTTGATCACTTCCCGGATCATCTCACTTTCATTGATGAAAGCGTAGAACCGCTGTTCGGTAAGAACGTCTTCGCCTTGCGTGGAGACCGTTGGAGAGAAATGAGAAATACACTGAGTCCTTCTTTCACCGCCAGCAAAATGAAATTCATGTTTGATTTGATATCGAAGTGTTCTCACGATTTCGTCAATTATCTGGTCGACCATCCGGAGCTCTGTCATACGATCGAAACGAAGGAGGCCTTTCGACGATACACGAACGACGTAATTGCTACGGTAGCTTTTGGCATAAGTGTAAATTCCATGAAGGATAAAGACAATGAGTTCTATACGAAGGGAATAGAGGCTACTACCTTTACCTCCGGACTGTTAACGACGATTAAGATCACGTTTTTACGCGCGTATCCACGGCTTTCGAAACTATTAGGTCTAACATTTGTCCCGGCGGCAACGACCAATTTTTTCAGAAAGGTCGTGGGGGAAACTATCAGAGTGCGAAAAGAGCGAGATATCGTCAGGCCGGATATGATACATTTGCTAATGCAGGCTCAAGAGAAGGACAGTGCCGGTGTACCCAAGATGACACTAGACGACATCGTTTCTCAAGCGTTTATCTTCTTCTTCGCTGGCTTCGACACCTCGTCAACCCTGATGTGTTTCGCTGTTCATGAACTAGCGGTTAATCAAGATATTCAAGATCGTCTGCGCCAAGAGGTACAGCAGCATCTTGCCGAGGGAAACGGTGAGATTACTTACGAAGCCCTGTCGAAGATGTCTTACATGGAGATG
Organism: Vollenhovia emeryi; assembly: GCF_000949405.1. Lineage (NCBI taxonomy): Eukaryota > Metazoa > Arthropoda > Insecta > Hymenoptera > Formicidae > Vollenhovia > Vollenhovia emeryi. The sequence goes on along the minus strand of NW_011967182.1, from coordinate 371,857 downwards.
GTGGTTTCCGAGACTCTTCGAAAGTATCCACCTCAGGTCTTCACTGACAGACTTTGCTTTAAGAAATACGAACTGCCTCCATCGCAACCAGGCTGCAAAAGTGTAATCGTCGAGCCTGACGAGACACTGATGATTCCTGTATACGGTTTACATCATGATCCACAATATTTTCCGAACCCGGACAAGTTCGACCCCGAAAGATTTAGCGAGGAGAACAAGGACAAGATTGTACCATACACTTATCTACCATTTGGTCACGGACCTAGAAAATGTATCGGGAATCGATTCGCTCTTATGGAGACCAAGATCCTGATAGCACATCTTTTACAGAAGTTTACTTTGAAGACTGTAGAAAAAACTGTCGAACCAGTGGTGTTCTGTAAAAATGACTTTTCCTTGAAACCTATTGGCGGTTTCTGGCTTGGTTTAGAGAAAAGAGAAGCGTGAAAATCTTATGCAAAGTAGAATTCTATAGTATAATTTTGTAAAAATATTATCATGTTTCCAACTTAAACATATTCTACGCTTTCAAAAGATGAAGTATAGAATAAGATCTATTTGTTAAATATCACACTGTTATTCAATGCACAAATAGTATGATTAATTTATGCTAATGTAGAGTAAAAAAATTGATAAATATTGACATTTGCTTAGAATTTCGATTCTAGGATACATACGCTTGTTACTTTTAATGGGCATGACTTATATAATTATATAATTTCATGACCTGTAAAATCTTCACTGCTCGTTCATTGATACAGTAGAGATATGATATAGGTAGTTGATTATATAAGAACGAATATTATATCGCGCAATCGTTTATCGCATTTTTTACTTTAAAACAATTAATTTACGTTGAATTTTTGGGCAGTGTATCGCAATATTAACAAATGACGCAAATGGTACCAATATACCATATGACGCAATACACGTATTATGCGTATTATATGCGTATTTATATTTAAAAATGTTTTTATATTTTAATATTTTCAAATACCTTCTTATTAGTTGTAAATGTTTATATATTCATCTGTTTCACAAGTCTATTATTGTAATTTTATTTTATGAAGATTTCAAATGTTAAATCCAATATTTAGAAGCGCAAGAAGTATTATGAATTTGTTATTGAAGTTCATTAAATAAAAAATAGATATTTTCAAGTTAAATTATTAATAAATGTCCTTGAATAGACGTCATAGTATATTGAAAAATATTTGTTATGAACCAAATCAATTATCTTACCTTATACACTTACTGATGCAACAAGTGTGATCTCAAGAATTCTGCGAATCGTTCCTACTTCCTATCTTTGTGTTTCTCCCACTATACTAAGCGTTTCTCCCCTCCCATTCCGCGTCTACCATATACAGAGAAAGCGCAACGCGTACAGATTTATAACGTCCTACGCCGCGTCCGACGAAGCACCACGTTAATCTGTTGTCTCGTTAGTCAGTTATCTCATCATACCGCGATGGTTTCGACCTTTGTGCTATTACTGACTGCTCTGGGCGTCATCGGTGTGGTGAAAATTATCTCGGTGTTGCATCGGATGTACTTTTACTGGAGGAAGAAGGGTATGCCTTACCTGCCAAACTCATTGTCGTCCTTTATAGTGTCTTCGGAAGTGTTTTTGGGCCGCATTTCTTTCGCCGATTATCATCAATACATATACAATTACTTCCCAAATGCTAAATATTTTGGAACCAATAATTTCGGCACTCCTACCATACTTATACGTGATCCCGAGCTGATTAAAGACGTAATTGTGAAGGATTTTGATCACTTCCCGGATCATCTCACTTTCATTGATGAAAGCGTAGAACCGCTGTTCGGTAAGAACGTCTTCGCCTTGCGTGGAGACCGTTGGAGAGAAATGAGGAATACACTGAGTCCTTCTTTCACCGCCAGCAAAATGAAATTCATGTTTGATTTGATATCGAAGTGTTCTCACGATTTCGTCAATTATCTGGTCGACCATCCAGAGCTCTGTCATACGATCGAAACGAAGGAGGCCTTTCGACGATACACCAACGACGTAATTGCTACGGTAGCTTTTGGCATAAGTGTAAATTCCATGAAGGATAAAGACAATGAGTTCTATACAAAGGGAATACAGGCTACCACGTTAACATTTGGGCTGTTAACGACGATTAAGCTCACGTTTTTACGCGCGTGTCCAGGGCTTTCGAAACTATTAGGTCTAACATTTTTCCCGGCGGCAACGACCAATTTTTTCAGAAAGGTCGTAGGGGAAACTATCAGAGTGCGAAAAGAGCGAGATATCGTCAGGCCGGATATGATTCATTTGCTAATGCAGGCTCAAGAGAAGGACAGTGCCGGTGTACCCAAGATGACACTAGACGACATCGTTTCTCAAGCGTTTATCTTCTTCTTCGCTGGCTTCGACACCTCCTCGACCCTGATGTGCTTCGTTGTTCACGAACTGGCGGTTAATCGAGAGATTCAAGATCGTCTGCGCCAAGAGGTGCTGCAGCATCTTGCCGAGGGAAACGGTGAGATTTCTTACGAAGCCCTGTCGAAGATGTCTTACATGGAGATGGTGGTTTCCGAGACTCTTCGAAAGTATCCACCTCAGGTCGCCACTGACAGACTTTGCTTTAAGAAATACGAACTGCCTCCATCGCAACCAGGCTGCAAAAGTGTAATCGTCGAGCCTGACGAGACACTGATGATTCCTGTATACGGTTTACATCATGATCCACAATATTTTCCGAACCCGGATAAGTTCGACCCCGAAAGATTTAGCGAGGAGAACAAGGACAAGATTGTACCATACACTTATCTACCATTTGGTCACGGACCTAGAAAATGTATCGGGAATCGATTCGCTCTTATGGAGACCAAGATCCTGATAGCACATCTTTTACAAAAGTTTACTTTGAAGACTGTAGAAAAAACTGTCGAACCAGTGGTGTTCAGTAAAACTGACTTTACCTTGAAACCTGTTGGCGGATTCTGGCTTGGTTTAGAGAAAAGAGAAGCGTGAAAATCTTATGCAAAGTAGAACTCTATAATATAATTTTGTAAAAATATTATCATGTTTCCAACTTAAACATATTCTACGCTTTCAAAAGATGAAGTGTAGAATAAGATCTATTTGTTAAATATCACACTGTTATTCAATGCACAAATAGTATGATTAATTTATGCTAATGTAGAGTAAAAAAATTGATAAATATTGACATTTGCTTAGAATTTCGATTCTAGGATACATACGCTTGTTACTTTTAATGGGCATGACTTATATAATTATACATATAATTTCATGACTTGTAAAATCTTCACTGCTCATTCATTAGTACAGTAGAGATATGATATCGGTAGTTGATTATATAAGAACGAATATTATATCGCGCAATCGTTTATCGCATTTTTTACTTTGAAACAATTAATTTTTTTAGTGCAAATTACTTTTATGAGTTCCAATGTGTTTGCAGTTAATTCTAAAATTACATTCAACGTTATATTTTTTTAACAAAATATCATAATATTAATAACAATTTGTGCAGTATATGCACACATTTATATTTTAATTATAATGTTTTAATATCTTAAAAATTATATTTATATTTTGTAATATCTTAGTAATAGATAAAACGCGGAGAATTTTTCCATTGCTTTTACATTTCTTCAGCAAATTATCGAAATATACATATAGAAAAAAGGGAACTTCGGATCTATATATAGCAGAAGTTTAACGCATTTCTTCGAAGTGTTTTCATCTTTGGTAATGCTAGAGTTTAACTGCGTCATTCCAGCTGTTTTTCTGTTAACAGACTTGGTAGGGATTTATATGTATATCTATTAGGTGATCCTTTATCTACAGATAATCATTAATCAAATACACTATTTCTAATTTATTCACATTTGTTATTGCAACCTTTAGAACGTATTATAAAATATTTTTAGTTTGAAAGATTTGAGGAGTAAGTTTTAATTAACTTTTTTAATTAGAAATATGTGGTGGAAAATGCAATCACTGTTATAATTTAAAATATTATGAAATGATTAAAACATTCCCCTGATTTAATTTAAATTTTACTTCGTGATTACGTTTAATAGCATTGTCGGTATCTATTTTCCACGTAACTATAATAGCATAATTTGATTTTGTTATTGGAAAATTTACAGGTTAATGTAAATAATATTTGTATATTAAAGTCATGTATCTTTCATGTCATCCTATTAACATCTACTGTTAATAAATAAATTATAACTGTAATATATTTATTTCAACCTACAGTTTATTTAATTCAATCTAACGAAATTTTTTTTATACTTTCGTTTAATTATAGTAAGTTTGCAACAATAATTCTAGTTAGAGTTATTTCTTTTTCTATTTCGTTATTTATTTCTGTGGATCAATGTACTCGTATGTACATATATCAGTGTTTACATAGTATATGTATACGATATCACGCGGTTTTAGGAAAAAAACTGTTTCAAACAAAAGTTGTTGGCTTGAAGGGGGACGTAAGATGATGTGATATCGAGATATATTTTGATTTTGAAAATTAAAATGGGACACCTTGTATATACTTTAACAAGGTGCATCATTATTACAATAGGTATATATAATACATTCCATAGTGACAAGCTCAAAATTGAATTATTAATGATCCACTTTTAATACACGTCACAATATGTTGAAAAATACTTGTTATAAGCGCACTCAAACCAATCAATCAACTTCTTTCGTGTAATTACTGATACAGTATGCATCATTTCAATAGATCTGAGAAACATTTCCATCAGACCTTTGTTATCCACACGCTAAGAAATGAGCGTTTCTCCCCTCTCATCATCATTTTCTTCATGCATACGATATATGCAGAAAGTGCTACGCGCTACGTGTATTTTTTACATAACGTCTTACGCCGCCTTCAGCGAAACATCTCGCTACTCCGTTGTCTCGTGAATCTGTTATCTCATCATATAACGATGATTTCGACTCTTGTGTTATTGGTGACTGCTCTGGGCGTCATCGGCGTTGTGAAAGTTCTCTCTGTGCTGCATCGGACGTTTTTTTACTGGAAGAATAAGGGTATACCATATCTTCCAAACTCGCTATCGTCCTTTATAGTGTATTGCAAATTGATCATGGGCAAAATTTCTTTCGTTGACTATAACCTGTATATGTACAATTACTTCCCAAACGCTAAATATTTTGGAACCAATAATTTCGGCACTCCTACCATACTTATACGTGATTCCGAGATGCTTAAAGACATACTGGTGAAGGATTTCGAACACTTCCCGGATCATCTCTCTTTCATTGACGAGAATATAGAACCGCTGTTTGGCAAGAATATTTTCTCTTTGCGCGGAGATCGTTGGAGAGAAATGAGAAATACGCTGAGTCCCTCTTTCACCGCCAGCAAAATGAAGTTCATGTTCGAGCTAATATCCAAGTGTTCGCACGATTTCGTCAATTATCTGGTCGACCATCCGGAGCTCTGTCATGAGATCGAAACGAAGGAGGCCTTTAGACGATACACCAACGACGTAATTGCTACGGCAGCCTTTGGAATAAGTGTGAATTCCATGAAGGATAAAGACAACGAGTTCTACACAAGAGGAACAGAAGCTACGACATTTCCTTCTGGACTGTTAAGAACGATTGAGATCATGATTCTACGCGCGTATCCACGGTTTTCTAGATTAATAGGTTTGTCCCTTTTCCCGCCGGCTACGAACGCTTTTTTCAGAAAGGTGGTAGGGGAAACCATCCGAGCGCGAGAAGAGCAAGGTATCATCAGGCCGGATATGATTCATTTACTAATGCAGGCTCGGGCCAAGGACAGTGCCAGTGTTTCCAAAATGACACTGGACGACATCGTTTCGCAAGCATTCATCTTTTTCTTCGCTGGCTTCGACACCTCCTCGACCCTGATGTGTTTTATTGCTCACGAACTGGCGGTTAATCGAGAGATTCAGGATCGTCTGCGCGAGGAAATACTGCAGCACCTTGCCGAGGGAAACGGGGAACTTTCTTACGAAGCACTGTTGAAGATGTCTTACATGGATATGGTGGTTTCCGAGGCACTCAGAAAGTATTCACCGGTAATCTTTACCGATAGACTTTGCTCGAAGAAATACGAATTGCCACCGTCGCAACCAGGCTGCAAAAGTGTAATTGTCGAACCTGGTAATACGCTGATGATTCCCGTTTATGCTTTACATCGCGATCCGAAGTATTTTCCGAACCCGGATAAATTCGACCCCGAACGATTCAGCGAGAAGAACAAGGACAATATTTTACCGTACACTTATCTACCATTCGGTCACGGGCCTAGGAAGTGTATCGGCAATCGATTCGCTCTTATGGAGACGAAGATCGTGATAGCTCATCTGTTACAAAAATTTACATTGAAGACTGTAGGAAAAACTCTAGAGCCCATTGAATATTGTAAAAATGAATTTAACTTGAGACCTGTTGGCGGATTCTGGATTGGTATGGAGAAAAGACAAACGTAAAAATCGTGTGTGGAAAGAACATAATTCGACGATATTATTGTGTTTGTAGAATTGTTATTGCGTTCTCAACTTTAAAATATTCAATCAATAAAATATTCGCGCAAAAGACGGTGAAGTGTACTATACACTACCATTAAAGTTTTTGCTAACAAATGATTAAGTTTTTGCTATGGCCTGAAAAAATTGAAAAATATGTTTGTTACTTGCTTAGACTCTCGAGTCTATTCTCCACGTGCTAATCACTTTAAATAACTTATATAACTTCTCCTTGTTGTCCAGTAGCACAGTAGAGATGATAGAAAAGATATTATTAATTGTTTATGGAAAAAATATTTTATCATGTGAACGTCTGTTGTATTTTTAAATCTTGGGACAATTCTTATTTTTAATGCAAATTTTACTAATTCAGATTTTCTTGCAATTAGTTGAAGAATTAAATGTTTAACATTATGTTTTCAAAATGTATAATAATAATATCAATATCAATGGATGTAACACATGCGTTATGTGCGTATCATAAGAGTATTTATATTTTAATTATAACGTTTTAAATATCGCATAATTCTTGGCATACAATAGCAATTAGTGATTAAGTTAGGAGCGATAGCGCGCGCTATTTAATAAAAATAATTTAATGTGATTTTATTTCCTTCTTATTAGCCTTATAACATAACTTTTAAATATGTTATCTCTAGAACAGCCCATTACTCTGATAGCTAGCTTTTAAATCCAATAACCGTCCAAGATATTTCAATATTAATTTTATACATGATCATATAACATATTTGTTATACGACAAGAGTCGTTGTTGTAATTATTTTATCGTGCCCAGGGATCATGCAAATATCTTATCGTTATCTATCAAGTTTTTATACTTTTTTTTCTTTATAAGATAAAGATTTTGTTCGAGGCGTTTTGGCATTTCTCGTATCGTCAATTGAAATCAATGATGAAATGAAGAAGTCATTCGAATCATTGCTTACTTACAAGTCTCGAGTTGACGCCCTGCCAACACCCACATTGATTGGTATCAGCGAACGATGGATGACGTGGTGCATACGCCGCAGGCTCTTTATACGTCGTGGGCTCTTTTATACACAGCACACTGTTGCACGAGAATTGATGGCGACCTTGAATTAATAATGACTCGTCAACTGATGGTCAGAGACTGGAAAACATTGTAATCGTCATTCCGTCAAGTTGAAGCGCAATTTTTTACACGATCGTTCATTAGCAATATCCAATTTCATGCATCGTGCACATGTTTCGTTTGCATATTCTAATTGTAAGTTTCGGACGATCGCAATTGTAGGTATCTGATTTTATATTATAACATATGTAATATTAAACTGTGTACGAAATGTCAGGGAGAAAGGTAGGATTAGAAAATTGTATTCGACACAAAATAATTGTATGGGTAATCAAGTGAAATTAAAAGGTAAGAAAATAAATTAAATATAAATGTAAAATTAATAAGACAAAGAAAGGGGAATCGCGATTGTAATCGGTGGAGATAGTGGAGGGCTTGTACATACACACAGATTGATTCCCTGAATTAAATTTCATTTAAATTGTTAAATTGAAAACCTATAGTTTACAGTTAGAAAAATTCCAAATTTACAATCAGTCAAGGCTTTCATCGTAATTATATTCGGTGAAAACCAAGTGGTCTAAATATAGTTAGAAGTGCCATTATAATTGTATTATACATCCTTTTGTAATAAATATTGCAGCACTGGCAAATTACATCTGGTATTCTTTGTTGCAATTGTTTCTATATGTTGTACACGGAAATGCTTTAGTGAAATACATACTTGATTTCCTTTTTATTGTAATGCATTGTTGCAATGCATGCACAATTACACTCTGGCTGCGTTCGGGGAGATGCTATCAGATGTTATTTTAGCGCTACGAGCGTGCTACGAGCGTGCTCTGTCCTTGTTACTTGCACAAGTTGAACAAGGACAGAGTACGCTCATGGCGCTAAATTGCGTCTCCCCGGACGCAGCCTCTGTGGACGCATCGCAGAATAGAATCGTGGATATAGCGTGTTACCTGCTGGAAATATCCGTCGCTACGTAATTGAATGTAGACGTTTTGTGCACGTAGTAAACGCCAGCAGGCCGATTCCATCTAATTCGCAAGCAGCATTCTCTCCGACATCTGTACGGCCCGGTTTTGCGTGATCCTCGAACACGGTGCGCCATCTGCGGACGTTGAAAACGCGGTCATGAACTACGTAGCCAATGTCCACGCTTGGGCTAAGCGGATAACGCAGATGTCTACGTTGTGCATGAAATGTCGATAAAAACAGAGTTATCGATTTTTCGTTCAAAATAATCGATTGAAAATTTCTAATCTCATAGTCCTTTGTTCATTGCAACAGTTGTTTTTACATTTTTATCATTTCTTTAAGGGGATGCTGGAGTCTGTCTGTTTTACCGACAACGCGAAAGTTAAGAATGTGTGCGTGTATGTATATTACAT
>NW_011967182.1:301537-361471 GCF_000949405.1 Vollenhovia emeryi | reverse complement strand
AATTTTTTTTCGTTTTTTATATAAAGTCGAGCAGACGGACTTTTATTTTTGTGCGAACTTTAATCGTGTACAAGAAATTTGCAATTCTGTAAAGCCAATTAAAAGATATCCCTAATTTAAAAATGTCGGTAAAACAGAGAGACTCCAGCATCACCTTAACATTTAATATTCACACAATATTACATTATTCTGACGAGGTAAAACAGTTTTTATTAACGTCAAAATGAAAAAGAAAATTATAAAGGTAAATTATCATCGATCAATTAAAAGACTGTGAATCCAATTGAACTAAAATTTTATTCGATAAGAAATCGATCTGTAGAAGCCCTCCACCACCCCCGCCGATTTTTTACAATTTCTTATAATTTATTTTACAATATTATAACAGAAGTACTTACATTATAAAATTAAAGATATAATATCTGCGTAATGCAATATTTCTCTCGACATTACACACGAAATATTCGGCATGCGTCCAAGTACAAGCGCCATTCAATCAAGAATTATATGTATAATTTAATTATTGGGATATATTTTATTAAACAGAAAGACATTTTTATCTTATCTACAAAAGTATTATTAACCGCGCCGAATAGTTTGGAATAAAAGAATGTTCTCGAACGAAGTGTGTGGTGTGTGTGTGCGTGTGTTTTTTGACGGCGCTCGGCTGTCGACCGAATTGTTTACAACGCTCGGTTTATGACCCTACGTCATTTCTCGGAATCCACGCTCGGTCTACGGCGCTCGGCAAAACAAGGTCGCAGGATCATTTACGCGGCGACAGCGAACGGAGTCGGTTGTATGTACCCGCGCCGCTCTGCACGTCGAATTATTCTTTCGTGTTACGCGTTCGCGACTGTACATACATGGTTTGAAGAGAAGAAGACAGCCGTTCGGCTCAGGCCTTACGAAATCCGGGACTAAGGGCAATCCTTGCTGTACAAATCCTAGATTGGAAAGTTAATACCAATTACTCAGGGTTTCCATTGACGATAAGGCACGAAATAGCGTATCGCAAACGCCACAAGTTATTACATCGATCGAGATACTTTTGGGCAAGATTTTTGTAATTGCGCGGTTTCGTGTACTTAGCGCGCACCGCGTGCAGAGCAGTGCATGTAATCGATTTTACTATTGAACGGTTGGCAGTGGATTGCGAAGTCGCTCCCGTTTCGTCGTACCGGGAGTCGCTGTCGCGTTCCAGACTCTTTAATCGCGAATCGACGGGATAGTTTGCCGATGGGAGGCTCGAGCGAACGAGGACGGGCCCGAGGATCGACCGGAGAACAGATTCGAGGGTCCCCGGCGCCGTGGAAGTCGTCGCGGACGGTAATTCGCGTCGTCGCGAGTGCCGCGAAGTTGCCGCGCTTCGGCAATTGCGTCGCGTCGCGAGTGTTACGTGCTTCTGTGTGTGTGTGTCAAGTGTTTCGACGCGTAAAAAGGCGTGTCGAGAAGTGCGCGTGTGGCGAAAATCGCCGTATCGAGTGAAGAAAGCGTGCGGTGAAGAGCGAAAAGTGTTTGAAGTGCCCAAAAAGGAGTAACGGCCGTACGGATATCCAAGATGTCTGCCATTGGGGCATCAAAGCGTACTCAGCGTACTAATGGCGAGTGAGAAGACGGACATTTTCCGACTTGCGATCGTCAGGCAAAAGCGGTGAGTCGAGAGGTGAAATTGTTAGATTTTCGGGCGTCAAACGCCGTTTTCGATGCCAAAAAGTGACGTAGTGCCGCGAACACCGGACAAAAACAGTTTATTGTGTCGAATCATTCGGCGCGGATGCTCCGCGTTTTCTCATTTCTCAAGTGCGTTTGAGTAATCGTCGCGATCTGTAAAATCGTATCGTTAATTTCTTCGTTGTTCGCGTGTGACGCAGTGATTCGTGCGCATTAGTATTCGGACTCTGTGACAGTTGGACACAGGGAAAAAACGGCATTTAGATACTGACTTTTCGCGAGTGACTTTTCACCTGAATAGAGGAGGACAGGCATATTGGATTAACGTGGATACAACTCCGCTGCAACGCTTCGTGTCGGTGAGCGAGTAGTTTTTTTATGAAGGTAACGGAATCTACATTTCGTAGATCCGTTACCTTAAAAATGGATAGGTTATACAAGTAATTACGCTTTTCACTTAATTTATTTTATTGAAGAGAGGATTTCGTAGAGCTCCACAACTCAGAGTACATTGAGCTCATTTTTTATATTGAAAATCGTTTAACTGCATCGCAGAACTTGCGCGAAATATGACGAATATTGTAGTCTATCCATTTTTAGTAGCAAATTGATTTACGTGTGTATAAAGTAAAATTGTATGACGTAAGATTGCAATACATTTTGCCGGGAATACTTAAATTTTAAATTATTTTCATACTTATTTTAGATTATTGATTAATTGTAATGTCGATTTTATAATATCGGAATGTAGCAAGTGCCTTCTCGATCTTACGTCATTTATTGTGCATGTGATAGTTTCGTGATATTTTCAAGATGCGTTTTGCATGAATACATGCATAGAACATACGCATCTCATATTTTTGCGATCAGTTTTCGCGGTCGGTTTTCGCGGTCGGTTTTCGCGATCGGTTTCAGAATAAAATTTTCAAGAAATGATTTAATTTATCGCGGAATATAAGTGAAATAAATGTAACGCAAAGTAAAATTTGATATTTATGCTTGAATTTTATATTTAAAATTTAAATGTCGAGTCACGAAGAGACGGTCTCTTGAAAACGGAAGTACAATTAAGATACTTTGATCAGTTTTATACATAAAATTTTTTACAATTAAATTTCTTTAAATAACTTTTCTCGTGGTCGTGCATTTTTTGATACGGTCGACGCTCGCACGTAGTTCGAATCGTACGAAATATCTGTCGGTGACAAACCGACTGTGGAAGGAGTTTTTTCTTCCTTTCTGATCGCTGGTCAAAATGACCAGACTGTATGGCCAGTCGACTAAAGGTAAGTCCAATCTGGCCCGACGATGATATAAGTAACGTGTTGTACGAAATAAGTTCATTTCTTCTTATTTGTCAAAATTCGGGTGGGTTATCTTATCTTGTTTGCATATTCTCGCATATGTGCAAAGATTTAAAAATTAACAAGACCCCTATTAAATTCCGGACCTATGTATACGACCGTGTAGAATTGTTTAGCTATAGTATAACTAGTATGTCCACTCTCTGTCGGCCCCTTTGATCTTTGCGGTCTCGATCACGTGGTATTCTCACATACAATTTTTCTCTTATTGGTCTGCCCAGAGCAATGTCAGATGCGTAGAAGAAATTTATGTAAAACGAAACAAATGACGGAGGGGACCTACTAGTTAATACCAATTGTTTCGCTGGATAGTAACGCCCTCTCAAATATGCGACGGACGTAAGAAATGATTAGTCGAAATACCCTTTCGTGAACGATAACGGGAAAACTGCAGTTACCTACCTACGAGATATCAGGATAAATGTAAATCGCAAAAAAACATAATCAAAATGCAGTTCTTGCACATTACTGCGTATTTTACATTTATTACTAAACTTGGTATCATTGTTAAAAATATATTTGAAATTATCGGAGATACGATAATCGCGAGAAAAGTTCAACTCGAAATGGATTAATTACGGTATGATATTTTGTATTATTTAAGTATGAAATTATTTCTGGACAAATAATATTATTTGCACGGCTTTACTTTGATGTCACAATCGTATTTTCATTTCTTTTAAAATCGTTTTAAAACTAAAATAATTCTATATAAAAATCTAAATAATTAGATATAAATTCATGTAAATCATGGCATCATATGCAGACATAATGCAGTACGACGTAACTTTCGCGACAAAAACGGGACACAGTGTTACTATAATAAAAAAATTTATATGAATATAGATAAGGTCTAGCATTCAAAAATCTTGATAGGATAATAAAATTGAGAACATATAATTCAAATTTGTTATATTATCTTCATACATCTTGAGACATGTACGTCGTTGTTTTCTGCGTCGATCATTTTATAAGTATTGATAATATTTATAATAACAATCTAAACAGTCACATACTTATTTCTATAGATTTCTTAAACCATATTTTTTATTTTACATATGGATCTTTATTTTTTCTATCCTATAATCGATCAATGTTCACCACACGTCTGCGTAGAGAACAATCGGCATTCGGTTTAAATTTTTTTTTTCATGAAACTATATTGTCGAGGATCTCTTTTTCCAAAATGCTGACAATATCCAGTGACAATAGAAGTTTTGCCAAAAGTGATACGCATATCGTTCGGTTGAATTTGAAATATTTTTCACACGTGGATAATAGACAGGGTCTATACAGGGTTCAGAAAAATTTAACCGATTGGTCCAATAGTTCGAACGGTATATAAGGTGTCACAGAAATCCCTCGTAAATTATTGTATATCACGTGTTAAAAAGGAAGGGTGATTATAATACGGAATCATATATATATTTTTTCAATGGAACAATAATTTGAAAGCCATCGCTTGTTACAATACCGATTGTTCGGAGGTATCAAATCTAAGATATGGCGGGATTCGTGGTGCAAAGCCAGGCGCAAAATAAATTCAAGCATGTAGAATGAGATTTTGTTAACAAGTTTTCGCGAGAAAATCTGCCTTGATAATCGGGGAATTAACGATGAGTATCACTTTAAACTTTTTTTACATTCTTGCCCTTTTTGTATACAAAGATAATATCGTATGCACTGTTAAATTTGTAACTTTAAGTCAATAAGTGGTCGCCACTGCTCTTACTCAATATGTCGTTTGATTTAATGAAACAATGGAGATAATATAAACTTGAAAATGAGTTGAATAAAATACGTAGTTCTTCTTTAATGACAAGATATGTTAAATGAATAAATTTTACCACACATGATAGTTAACAATAACAACATATTGAGTAGGAGCAGTGGCGACTACTTATTGAGTTAAATTTAAGACTACAAATTTAACAGTGTGAGAGACAATCCAATTGCGAATTTTCTGACGGCGGGACGGTGTGTGCTATTTATTAAATTTATAAAAGGTAAAATATTTTATTTTGCATACGAAATAAGTCTCTAAAAAGAAGACGATCAACAACTTCGATGTCGTAACGCGAGTTCATTTCGATATTCAGGTAGTGTATTTCTACACGAAAGAATGATACATATGTACATAGAGAAACTTGCACTATATATATGCTTTTATATATAATTTATGTACACGGTACATATGTCGTATATACCTCTTCTTGAAAATTTTCTTTTATATTAAGAACTAAATTTTTTTTCCAATGAATTCTATTATTTTTTTGTAATGTGTGTGACTCTAAGATAATTCCCTTGAATATCATAAAAGTATTTATATTATGTACACAATATAGTTATTTGTCCCGGAGATCACATGAAACGATTATAGTATACTGTTAAAAAGTCGTCATTCGCGGCAATAGAAGATTTACATGGACTATGAAAATCATTGCTCGAATGATTTATTAACATCATTATAGGACCGGTTATAACAAATAAAGTAATGATTTATACAAAGAAAAGGGATAGTTTTATGGCTACTTAATTGCGTTAATTTTGTCAATCTTCATTTTTTCATTAACGTGACTAGTTGATATTAATTAATTTTGCACTATCAAAAAATTTTGAAACAACTATCAAAATACGAAACGTCTTTTTAAAATACCACTATCTCCATCGATTTGAGATCTTTGTGTACTTCTAATATTAAATAATGATATTTAATATAATTTGACGCGAGTTTCGAGACAGATAAGAAATAAAACAGAGTATGTAGTAGTTAAAACTACTTACGTCGCAACACATTTCACAAAGCTCGCGCGGTTCCAAGTATCTCAAAGAATATTATACATGATCGTCGATAACAGAAAAATAGTTAGATTACAGGATGTCCTATCGAAACTTTATTATCTATAAATGTTTCTAAAATGCAATGCATGTTAGAATAAAACAAATCTAATGCTTAAGCTAACATATAAAGACTTTTAGAGATGGAAATAAGTTTTTCAACATAAATTGATTCGTTTTGTCATTCTGTGTATAAAAATATAAAAATTAAAATTATTGAAAGTGATATTATAAGATAGTCCGCAAAGTACTTTATTCTGGATGTATTTGATAGTTAAAATTTTTATGTAAAATATAAAATATCTCTTACAGACATGAATTCTTTTAACCGCGACGATATGGAAGCAAATAATGCTTGCTGAGAAATGATATAATATTTTGTAGAAAATTTATTGAAGATTTTAATAGAAATCATAGAAAGAAAATAGTCTTGCCAGATAATAGAATTGGACGCGTGTATAGGACATCCTGTATATTTAAACTATACTCTAGCAATAAATGCAGAAAGATACGTATGGCACTCTCGATCGGCCTGCACATTCCACTGCGTTCGAATGCTGGCCGAGTTATTAAAGATATGTTTAGTCTGTATCGACATTTTTATCAGAAGTAGAACCTCCTCGTTTTATTTGGCATCGCGTTACAATAAATTTCGATTCAAGCCGTATAACTTCACTATTGTCGATGATATGTACTCAGGCTTCGTTCTTCGATACTTGTAGGTTCACTTACGATCGCCCCATCCGGCGCTATTGTAAAACCAAGATGAAGTACCTTCGTCTCTCGTTTTGCTCCATGAATTATCAAGGCCGCTACCTCCATTATCCTAACAATCCGACAGTGCTTTTGCTTATTATTGGTTCTTTCACTCCGCACACATGCGGCACGATATCGTTGATTTGTGTCTGTGCAAACGACTTAGAGAAAATGAGAGCGTTATTTTACCCACCACGTTTAACTGATGCGAGGCGGGCGAGAGGTAATCCATATTGGTATAGTAGGAATAATTTTGATAGCATTGCTGCTGGGAAGGGGTTGTCGTCCACGTTAATCTTTGATGATCCCCCGGAAATGCTCCGCCGCTTTCCGTTACCGCCGGACTCCAGATGCTACTGCTACCGCCACCGCTGCTGTACACTGGGCCACCTAACTATTGAAGAATAGAAATGAAATTTCTCTCTGAGCATAGCAACAGATATTCCGCCTATAAAGAAATGTTTTTAAAGAAGTGACTTCTCGCGAGAGAGAGAACAGAAAATGCTGGAATATAAGCCGACCTATTATATGCGAGTAAACGTTACATGCGTCGAAGGTATTGCTATAATCCCATCCACTTACGCTCGGTGGAGTCGTGCTAGCTGCTAACAGCAAACTAGCGTTTCCCGCAGGCTTATATTGCGGCGAGTCCCTTAAAAGCGCCGGCGAACTTGCCGCCGAGCCGCCCGTGCCTCCGCTCCTAAACACAGAGAGATTATATACAGTTGTAACAAACGTACGGAAACACCGAATTTACATGGCGATCAATCGCGCTGCAATGGACGTTTTAAACTTGACGCGCTCGAGACCGCGGGACGCGAGCGTACGTATCCCGACAATATCTATCGCGTGCTGCAATTAGAATACTAATTATCAAGCTAATTAAGTCACTGATTATCTCTCACGGACACGTTCCCGTCCGAGATAAAAGTCGTTAGCGCGATTACGGACGTACGCTAAAGATAAGCGCTCATTAAGATAAGTGATATTTACAAGGGCGTAGTAGCAGGTACAGCGGCGGCGGGCGTAGGCGGGGTGGTAATTGAAGGACTCTTTCCGGGGGGTGGATTGTTAGCCGGGCTCCCCGAGGGCTTTTTCGATCTCGGCGCCTTGTCTTGCTGTTGTTGTTGCTGCTTCTGCTGCTGCCGGCACTTGGCTCTCCGATTTTTGAACCATACCTGCAGGCACACGCGAAATTATTGGCGGTATCACTGCGGTTGCGTAATCGGACGGCTGTATTGCCGTTAAAATAATAACAAGAGTAAGTCGCGCATCTGTCGCGAAATGAGTCAAGCGATATTTTCACGTTCCAACGATGCGTAACACAAATGTGATTCAGAACGAATCCGGAGAGCCGCGCAGAGCTCTCGCAAAGCTGGCGTAATAGCCAATTATAAGGGAATGCCGGACTGGCACGACTATCAATTACCAATCAAGCTGACTGCAGCAGCGCGAACGAAAACGCGCGCACGCATATCGGACACGCAGAGCTACCAGGCTGCCGCTAATGCAACAGAATTACGAAAACCGATCGGAGTATAGGTCGTCCCACACACCGAGCAACTTCTCTGAATAGAATAAGCCGATTTCGCGTACCAACGGGCTCGCTCCGGGTTTGCGTTCAAAGTGTCCACTGGTTTTGCACGAACACCTTGTAATGAAGCTGCTAATTATACTTATGCAGACTAAAAAGCGTTCTTCTCTTCGCCGGCGCGCGAACGGTATCGATTACATCGGCGGGACATGGCCGGGCGTTTCGACAATGTTTATCTCACCAGCGTGCATCGGAATGTAATATTATATTTGCCCGTTGCCGGCCGAAGGGGATATCTTTGCACCGAGACTCGGAAATACCATTCGCGCATTCGATTTCATTATCGTACGACCCCTAATAGCACAATATATTGGTGCAATGTTGAGAAATAATGTAAATCTAGTATTCCCAATACTGGTCCAATATTGTAAGATGGACGCCTTCTCTTATTTAGTCAATATGTCTATTTATCGGTTTAGTATTGTATCCATATTAGACCAATGTTCTTATTACATTGTTAAATATTGGCCAATGCACTGCCAATATAAATCTAATATTTTATAATTATTATCCTGCAATATTTACATTTATTTCACGGCCAATATTGACTTTACGTTAGACAGTAGCAGCCAAACCATTTTTTCTTGGACCAACACTGGTCCAACATTGGACCAATGTTTAGCTAATGCACTGTGCTACTAGGGACGCGTGATGCGTGAAAAATAACGCGACGCCCTCTTGTTCGCCCTTAAAAATGGTACATCGGGCCGATAAGGGGATGTACGGAGGGACGGGGCGAGTGGAAAGACGTAGAAGGGAGAGATGCGACAGGAGGAGAGAGTGGAACTTGGAGAAGCCTCTCGCGCGATCGATGTTAGAAGCGGAGGCGAGCTTGGGTTTCTACGGATTTTCTGGGGGGCGATACTAACGGCGCGCTCTTCGCGTTCTTCCGTCGAAGAAGTCTCTGGTGTACGCACCGCCGTAACTCGAATCCTTTGCTTTCAATAGAATATCGCCAAAGTTCTTTTTTTTCATACGACTGGATCGCGGCTCTCTACGCTGACATCGAGAAATATTGGCGGGACGTCAACGTTGACTTGTCTACCATAAGAATTTCATAATAGCGCACTTACATTAGACGTCAATTTTCCTTTATTTCAATGGCGATAATAGGCTTGGTGTGTAATCCGATTCGTCTTTTCTCTTGATATGGCGCAATTGATCAATCACTGATTCATTGATTAACTGGTAAATGGTATCATTAAATTCACGTAGGTCTCGGTTTGTCTTGCTAAGTACAATTACAAAAATTAATTTTTAAGTGTGCAATCGCGAAGTGGCATTGTCGCATTCCGTTCACGACAGAAACTAGCTGTAGCGATCTACAATAGAAGACCGTTCGTGTTCGAGAAGTTATCGAGGGTCCGAAATGGTCGACAGAGCGGCCTACGGTTTTGCAGTCGTCCGACGAAACGTGCGGAAGACTATGGCCCGCGTTGGGTCCATTCATCCCGTTTACACTGCTATCGCCAGGTGTGTTGGATGGCGATTGCGGATGCGGATGCGCCCTTTGCCGTGATGAGGGGTGTAATATGCGCGTGCACGTTTTCGGACTCCGTGGACATCGAACTCAGCATGGGCGAATGGTATCTCACGGTGTCAGCCGAGCAGTTGCCAAAATGTTGATTTCATAAATGTCATCCTTCATGTAGGTTTTCGCGGTATTGTAGCTCAGAAAAATTCTTTTGACTTTCTGCTATTGAGCAAGAGTATCACCGAGGGGATCATTGTTTGCGATTTTATGTTAGGGTGAATGAATTTTGACCTTTATGAATCGTCCGAGAGAGTCTGAGAAAATCGTTCGGTGCTTTTCACACTTTTTATGCCATTTTTTATTTACCTTCGTTTTAAATAATTGCACACACAACTGCAATTGCACTTTAAATGCACAAATGCAATTTACGTTCCATTTTCCTCTGTTAAAATTTTATGTGGTCGCGTTGAATAACGTTGTAGCGCTCTTCGTGTATCGTCAACACTTCAACATGTGTTACGTTCGCAATCTATGTTAAAGGGAACTTAAAAAACGCACGTGTGTGTGTGTGTAAAACTTGAAATTAAATTCTAGTAAATTTATCTTTCATCCTACATACACGGAGAGAATTTTCTTTTAAAATGTACTCTGAAAATCATGTAATCGTGGGGACATGGCAGTTCAAAGAATTTTATGAGAGCTTTTTGAAATTTTACCATACATTTTACTAGTAAAATGTGCACTAAGTGTAATTGCTAGTAAAATGTATGGTAAAATTTCGAAAAACTTTTATAAAATTCGCCAAAATGTTGTCCCACATTTATTTGATTTTCGGGATACATTTTAAGAAAAAATTCTCTCCGTGTAAGGTGTTTTGTCCTCAAAATAGTGGGTATTTATAAGACGAACGATCAATTTACAACAGTTAACTTCAACGAAGGACATATGAGAGGGAATCGATGTTGTCTGCGTGCCGATAGTGCGCACCCCTCGGTAATTAGACACCCTTGCGTTCTCTTCGTCAAGAGAGAATACGTGGAATTTTTTTACCGCGATACGGAAATATTTACGAGAGTATTTTTCACCCGTTTCACGTTACGTACTGTTTCTACGTATTTCTTGACGTAGTAATGTAAATGTTATGAATAATACCGAATTGTTATACACGGTTCTTTACGTGCGATAGTTATAAGTAAAAATAGTTTGGGGAGGAGCAGATTGTTGTCAACGGCTTACCTGCACTCTCGATTCCGGTAAATTGATTTTCATAGCCACTTCCTCGCGCATAAAGATGTCTGGGTATTTTGTTCTTGAAAAGAGCCCCTCCAGTATATCCAACTGCGATCGCGTGAATGTCGTCCTCTCCCGCCTTTGCTTTCTTGGATTGCCTTTAATATACAATTTTTTATGACAGCGAATAGGATTTCTTTATTTGTTCGTTTATTTCCAATTTTTCTCTCGTGTATTTACGAACGACATCGATATCGGTATTTAATTAACGTATGGTAATGCGCTTTTAGAGGTTTAGAAAGAGTGAAGAATCGATTTTCTTCCGAAAGATAATAATTAATATTCGAGGGAAATAATTCTTTTCTATTAATCTCTAAATTTACGATTGCATTATTTCGCGCGACATGATATCAACAATAGCAAATGAATAAATTTCACCGGGTTATCCGTGCGTTACGGTGTGCAGATCAACTACATTTAATAACTAATCGATAATGATTAATAAAATAAATAGAATAAATGTGAACCAGTTATTAATAACTAAATTAATAGCAGTGATATAATATTTTCACGAGTTGGATGCAACTTCGGTACATAATGCAAAAGCTTTTACATTAACACGATTAATGAATAATTTTGTATTGTATCATTATTAGCATTTCTACGCTTTACCAAACGTACTTTCTCCAATTACAGTGAAACATTATAATTCATTACAACAATTTTCTCGCATTTTTAGTATAATTATATTAATACGCATAAAAATGGACCGACATGAAAGCAGTCTAATACTTTCGCACTTTGCTCGCGTTGATGACTCAATTGAGAGATAAAGAGTTAATTCGCGCTTCGGTTCGGTTAAAAGTAATAAAAAATGGCGTGGGCACTCACAGTAGACGGACTCACCGGCGGGTGTACAACCGGGATAACCGATAGTTGAGTGCAGCGCGTCGATCGGCATGCTGAGGCCCATGTAGGGCGCTGTCTTGAGGGCGCCATAGGGTCCCGCGGCGGACGCGCCGAACGCCCCGGGCCCAAAGAGCTCGGAGGCCGAGGTGGTGGAGGCGGCGAGGCCCCCGAGATCGGCGGCGCCGGCGCCCCCGCTGCAGCCGGAAGTACCTCCAAGGCTGTTCGGCCACATCACCACCCCCTCGGCCCCCAGCACGACCACCCTCCCGCCGCGGTCTCCCTAAAGAGACGTCCTCAACGTCCAAATTATGCGTTTTGTCTGGAAAAACGACAGAAATCAGACTGAAATTTTCATTGTACACAGGCCTGTGTCCACGATGCTAGAACTTGCTCCAAGTTTCGTGAAATGTGTAGTCAATCGACTTGCAGCTATTCCATAAAAGCGGAAACAGAACTTGGACCAAGTTCTAGTATCGTGGACACAGGTCTCAAATGTTGACAACTGCAAACTATCTTATCGAGAAATACTCGTTTGCTTCATACACGAGTGAATTATACACGGAGAAAATTTTCCCTGAAAGTTATGGTAGTCGTGGGACAACATGGCGTTTCGAAGAATGTTATGAGGGTTTTTGGAAATTTCACTAGACATTTTAGCAAATTTTTAAGTAATCTAAATGTGTAGTAAAATTTAAAAAAAAACTCATAAAATTCTTCGTGCAAGATATTAAAAAATTACGGCTAATATAAAGCATGCGGAATAAACAGAAATTATTATGAGATGTCAAGGATTCAAATGCAAATCGTCTTTCTATCGGCGAACATTATTTATCGAAAGTGCATAAAGTGAGAGAAGAAGAAACAAAACTTAGTTTTCCTCTCTCTCCTTCTCTCTACATCCTTCTCACCAATAATCTTATTTGTTTCGACTATTTTCCTTTACGGGAAGTGAGATAAGAACCGACTTTGAACGTCACGCACCTCACAGACACTCGAAACTGAAAATTGTCCCGTCGGTTATCAGGCAGACCGTCTCACGTCGTCAAAGAAAGAATAGTAGGTACTTTAGGCAAACGCAAGCCGATTGCGTTGTCCGGCATGGAAATAAGAATGACGCGGTTGGCAGCTGCATGAGATAATCCAACGAAGGTGCAACAGGACTCCGCGGTATTCTCGGAGGAGCCGCAGCGCTCGCAACCTAATTCCGAAAATGTACCGGCGGCCCGAAAACCGGGAACGTCGAAAGGCTCGACCCTGAATATGCGCGACACATGCATGCAAGCCTTTCCGCTCTTAGCCGCTGACTTAAGTCGCGTTTTATCCTCTCCGATTACAAAGTCAGGAACGACTATCGCTCCCTTCCTGCACCATCGCGGACGATCCACCTTCCCCGGTGGTGGCGGCTTGTTAATTTATTTTGCCGCCACGTTTATTACGTCTGTGCACATCTGCGATATGCCGAATGACGACGAGACACGTATTGTTTTCGGCCTCCCGGACGGTCGCCGTCCACATGTTTCGGATTAAGGGGTGCTAATCGGTAAATAATTAATGCACAACGAGGAGCAATTGAATAACGGCAGCGTCGCGAACGTCACGATGCGAGTGTCTGTTGAATACAAGATGCAGGGAGATGTTGCTTTTAAATACTCTTTGCCACGTGCAATAAAAAAAACATAAAATAAATATAAATTGAACGTAATCCAATATTTTTCGGAGCGATGGGATTTACATAACGGCACAGTCTACGAAGTTGAAATTAAATCCAGGTAAACCGAGGGTGGGATTTTACAAGTCAAAAATTTCTACTCAAACTAGTGTTCTCGCTGCGAAATGTGTACTTTCGAAATGAAATCTTACACTGCCTTTTAATAACGTATTGTTCCGTTTCCTCTCTCAACCGCGCGCTATATTGAAACGAGATTTCATTGAACAGAACCGCGTCATATATACAAAAGGCCTCTTCAAAGTACTAATAGAGCTGCCGCAGCGTGAGTCTTTTCGCGTAAATATAGACGAAACACCCACGTTCACCCTCATACGTCGTGGCGTGTGTACATTGCATCCTGTTGCGCCCGCAATTGAAATTTGTGCCCGACTACTGTTGAAATTTGTTCTGCTGCAATTTAACTACCGGGCGCGTAATACGTATGATAAGTGGCTTTATGACATACCTAATATCGGCCCGTCCCGCTGTAACGATTTAAATATATTCACGGTCTCGCGCAAACATATGTTACCAGCTTGCGCGAAAGAAAAAAGAAATTTTAATCCCGCAAATTAGAATGTTAAATTGGTCGTTAGAAAATCAACATTATTTACTTTACGCGAATAAAACTGGCACACTTGGGCGTGATCCGTACTGCAATTTACGCTCTGAAAGGGAAGCAAGTTTCGCGTCGATAAAATAACGCTTCCTTTTTCGGTGTACATGGAGCGACGAGCGCACAGACGGTACATCGTTCGAATGAAATTACGAATACTTAATACGTAATATCGTAAAAGGTGAGCTCGCGCCCCGTATTGCGTTTCTAATATTACGTCTCATTACGCTCGCGTGCAAATTTTCCCCGATCTCCTCGGGACCGGAATAAAGTTGCTCGTTGAAAAAGAATCCATAGAGTATACAGTACCCCGTGACGCCGCCTCTCGTCCTGGTTATATTAAAATTTTGCCCGCTATGAAAGGAAGGACGGAGGACGAAGAAAGAGGGGTGGGGTATTCTCCCGAGTCCTTCTGAAATCAGTCGAGCGCGAATCTCCACTTTTGCACACTTATGTGCCTCGCGCTGGCCACAAAGCACTTGTTACACGTCAGGCATGGGCAAAAAATGCTCAAAACAACTGTCACTTTCAAACAATTTTTAACGACGACTGTACTGCGCACCCTCACGCATTATGCGCCAAACTTTCTCTCTCTTTTTCTTACTTGTTTTTTTTCCCGATAGCGACTTCACACCTCTACACCTTTTTATTTAACGATATCTCCGAATCATTGCAAAGATATCGCTGCAGAAAACTGCATTGCAAAAGTCCTTTTTTAACATTATCTTCGTCATTAAGTCCAATTAATTTTTTTTCATAAAAAAATTCTGATTATTGCGTCGTGGATAAAAGCACCAGCGAAGTGTGTCGTCGACAAAGCGGCAGATTTATTTGCGCCTTCGTCATATTAAAATGTCGTCGCGGGAGAAGAACAAAGATAGAAACGGAAGACGAGGGAGAGAGCGACAACGGGGCACTCGACGGTCCTCTTATCGCAATAGCCAGAAGTCTCTTTATTTTTGTGCACTTTGGTGGCGCGGGACAATGCACTTGTTACAGGCCGCCAAGTGTGGACAAAATGTCCAGGCCGCCACTCGATTGGCCCTCGAGGGCACTCGAGTGGTCTACGACCCTGTGAAGAACCCGAGAGGAGCGATCCAACTAAAGAAAGATAGCCGGGGTGCCTTTTACACCCGCGCGTACTTTTCCGACCCTCCTTTCCGAAAATCGATCTCCCGCTGCAACGAGCTACCCCCACCGCAGCCCTTCGGCAGTTCGGCCCTAGCGCAAACACTTTGCGTTACCAATCGACAGATATATACCGGCATGCCATCCCTAATGACTGTTAAATCCCCATTATTACGTCCCGGCCCGTGTATGCCGCACGAGAGGGAGAGAGATGGAGTTTTACCCTCTCGTGGCCAAAGAATACAATTTACAGATACGTCCGGCAGACCGTATCTGCGGATCGGTTAAGCCAGCAAGGCTCGCACGTGCGTTTCGCTGTTGCACCTTAAGTCCGCAACAAAGAACCCCGCATTAATCTTATGGGAAATGGGATCTTGGTAAAAGTGGTTAGTTTTCTCATACGTTGTAGCTTATAACCTGCTAAACATACATATGCAATCGGCTCAAAGCTAAATAACGGATGGCTACTGAGCCACTGCGAGTCAAACACCAAAACTTGGGATCTGAAAGTCTTGTTTGAGAGCACTTTGAAGCGCATTAGAAAAAAATATTTAAGCTAAATAATCTAAGCAATATAATCTCTTTTCAAGATTTTCGCGTTGAAAGTAAGCATATTTTCAAAAGAAGAATATTCTTTTTTTTCTGCGCACGGCGCTACTTTTAGGGTGAAATCTTATCTGAAAACGCGAACAAGTGAGCGAGCCAGACTTGGTGTAAGTTTCACCGAGACAGTCAAGTATTTTTCAGCAGTTTACGCGGTAATAATTCGCGGGGAAGTCATAACGCGAAGGGATGCGATCGCGACAAGACGCGGCGCAACTCATCGGAAACAACTCCGAGGCGGCATTCGTCGCGGGGGATGCAACGTCGTTTCTGCATTAGGTAGCGCGGTCTGCGGCTTCGGTACATCCGACGGTACACGAAGAACGACACACTGCCGTATAGCTATCCCAGAAAGTTAAGTCGCGGCCGCATTGTTTCCGGGAGTATTTGCACACAACCGCATTGTTCCCGAAGAGCCCCCCTTTCCGGCCCCGGTTGTAGCGCCACAATGAACGCGCGCGTATGTATTATATACGCTGCGTCAAGTACAGCCGCGAGTATCGCGAGGAAAAGCCAGAAGGCACTTGTGAAACGAGCGAGGCATTAGCCGATGCCGCGGACGATTTTTCAAGATTACGCCGGTGCTCGAGGACCACGGCGTAAATGCGCATACGTGCTCCCGCCGTGATAAGTTTGCAATAATCTTTGCGCGTCGAGCACGCCTTCGTTCTTATTCCCAAATACATAACTTATTATCCTCGATATATAGTCGTAAAAAGACAGAGCAAAGTCTCCTATCATGAGACAGACTCCTAATATGCGATGACGGGGCTTCTAAATTAATAAGCATCATCTGTCAAGTTCTACCGTGAATTTATTGCCCTTGGAGTAAAATCTGTTTAGTGGAAAATTCATTGTTCGATCGTGCAATCGTTGCGAAAGAAGTTTTCTGATTGAATTCGGACGGTGAAAATCTACTGTCTCATATTAGAAGCTATAGGACATAATAGGGCACTTTTCTTCTGTAATAAAATTGATATTCTCGATATTGCACGCTGCGCAACGAATGATTACGTTTGAGCGACACTTAGTTGACCCGATACACAAAGGACACGGGAAACTTTCTCATTACCTGCTGTTCGATAGAATCGTAATTAATTCAATTACCTAACGACACTGGACGCTCGCAGCTGCGCCGAGCTCGTGGTCCACGCCGGAGATTGTAACGTCTGGAGAAAATAATTATTTCGGCATCGAGTCCGAACTTTCCCCCCGAAGAGGCGGAAAGACGAACACTTTATGCAGCCCGGATTTTACTCGGATAGCTTTGTCGAGGAGCCGCATGCACGTAACCATGCGCACCGAGTCGTGCACGAGGAAAGCTTCGTCTCTACGAGGAAAGGAATCGCATTGAATGCGACCTTAGCCCCGGGTACACAGCACGTTTTGTTGTGCGTTCATTGAGCGTAAAACTTAATTCCCGTAGAAATTCCACGAGGTATACACGGGGTATACCTCTCCGCCGGGGGCTTGTTCTCCGGTAGTTAGTCTTTATTCTCGACCGGCAAAAAAGGAGATGCCAATGGGGGTTGCGGCCCGCCAGCGACGGGGATGAACCTTCTTCGTCTCGCTGTCCCTCCCCTCCCTCTCGCGCCTCCACCTGCCTCCATTCCGCTTCGTGCGCCTTCACGTTCCGCCCTGACGGACGGTGGAAGTTACTGATTTCTCGGAGCCAATTTCGAGGAGGTTTTGTTCCCTCGGGCCGACATTCACGGTTCTACGGTGGCCACGTCAATCCTCCCGTCGAAGGTACGGCGCGACATTGGGACCCGTTCGCACGTGATAACATCGACCAGGGGATTCCGAGAGGCTTGATGCTTCGATGCCGAAGACGAGATTCAATTTGTGACAGTAAACCGGGAACGGGAACTACGCTTTCTTTAAGATCTTCACGTTTCAAGGAGTGGCTTTGGTCGATATAACGTATTCTCTCTTTCATGCAAGTTGTTTATCTTGCAAGCCTATTAAAATTCAATTAAAAGCTTGCGCTTTTATAATAAAGTCTATCACACCCGACCGCACTTTCGTGTCACGACGTGAAATCTCATTGCGGGGAAAAAAAAGAATTCTTGCTAGAAGATAAACTTTGTCCTTGCATGCGAACCATCCATCGTAGAAGCCTTGGAAAAACTTGTCAACTTCGTTGTTCGGCTTCCGTATCTTCTTCAGCATTGAAGTGATCGTATAATTCAGATGTACGCGGATTATAAACTACGTCATTTCTCCAAGTTGTTTCTGGTCGTGTAAAACGTTACTGGAAAATAAGCGTAAATTTAACTTCTTAATACTTTATTCCAAGACAATTTGTCACGCGAATAAATTATTTCACGTGACTTCACGTATCGGTTAAATTCCTTTGCCGATCTTAGAATTATCCTCATTCGAGTGGATTCGTTATTACAACGATGCATTCGAACATTCTCATAAATACCGCTCGCTTATCACGTAATGTCAACGTCTACTTCGTTTTGGTGCAATGGTGCGAGGTATGAATGTTTAAATTCACGACAATCGTAACTTCCTTCTCGCCCATCAAACGCGACATTTTGAAATTTCCAGCTGTCCGGAGAGCAATACTGCACTCGCACACCTGACGGCAGTCGCTTTTTTTATACGACTTAGAAACGGTAAATAAGTGCGATTCTTTTCAAACGAATCATCTCTGCAACATCCAATGTCCCTTCATTTGGAATTGTCACGAAGTTTGGACTTTTTCATTCCAATACGGTCTAGATCAGAATTCTTTCGACACTATTCGATACGACGCCATTTCTTTCTCGATCTCTTCGGTCTCACTCGTGCGTCAATAAGAAATCTTGTACTCCGGTGTTAACCAGTCGTCGTTGCAGCACGTTATCTTGCCACAATACACACGGAGATGTAACGCAACGCGGGAGATTTCGAGTCGCATGGCAGCACTCTTCGTTCCTCACTTAAACAATACGCGCCCCCTTCGTTTCGGGGTTGTGCGGAGCCGCGAGCGAGCGAGTTGCCGCATCAGACGCGAGGATCGAGCACCGACTAGGATCCGAGGTGTCTCGCGTTACCGCGGAGGACGCGGCGTGTATAGACTGGCGACGACGACGACGACGACGACAAGGAGACGAAGGACCTCCTCGTGGAAGGCGGACCTTAACCAGGAGGGAGGCAAGCCAAGAAGATTACCGTAAGCAGATTATTTCCGTGGAAATCCCGCTGGCCAACTCTCTCGGCACGCTACCACGCCGGGGCATTTCGGGATCGAAACTTCCCCGCGAAACTGCAGGCGCGAACGGAAGTAGTCGAAGCTCGGCGCAGCGCGTTACAGGATCTGCTCTGACAGCAGCCGTCGGACATCGTAGATAAGATTATTGAGGGATCAAACATCGCGCCATGTAAAATAGATCTTGACGAGCTCTGTCGCGGCAGCGTCGTGGGAGCCACCTGCCCCGGGGTTGCCTTTCCAAACTTTTGGAAACTCATACAAGGTCGTTGGTGCATTCTCATTTAATTATTATACGATCTTGATGGCCAACAGTGTTGATTGTTAAATTAACAACGTTTCATCGATCGAGCTAACTTCATTGACACGCGCGACATTAATAGTGACGGTTCAAGGTAAACGTAAGATCTTACTTTCGCACAATGTCTTCGTCTTTTCACCTTGTACATGGGGTAGTCGACGTTCCTCTTTCTTCTCGGCACATCTTTAGGTCCGTGTCCACGAAGCTAGAACTTGGACCAACTTCTAGCATCCTGGATACAGGCCTTTACTTACTTGCCTACACCCCCGCAATTAATATCATGGCTATGAGACTCTTGTATGGTGATTGTTTCGAGAGGCGCGTATCAACTTACAATTTTTATTTTTCTTTCTTTTATTTCATCGGCGACCGGGCCTGAAATCTCGCGTACTGATAGATAAAGCTTACAACTACACATACTTAAATTTCCATTTTTTTCTACCTTTGATCGGTTTCATTGTTCTCAACTGCGATGGTATTTTAATTGCTTTGAAGATGATACGAATGGGATCGAAACGTTTGTTCATCTTGTGAATTTATAATACTAAACGCCCGTGACGACGAACAAGATTCCGCCTTAATTTCTGCGTATGACAATAGCCTTTCCTACCCTTCATCGATTTCGCACAGTGATTTCCCCGCGAATGTCTGATAATGTTGCGTTCGATCGTTTTAACGCGAAGAGCCCGCTGATAAAATGGTGTTCGTCGATTCCATTATGTGTACGAAGCGCGCAAAAAATTCTCGCAAGCAAAGGAAAGGACGCGGATGCTTTTTCCAATTTCTCCGCGCCGGTGATATATCGTAGTTTTGAAAAAGTTTCAGGTTTTTATCGGCTTGGCCGTTTCCGGAGCAACAGATATTTCTCATTTTTCACTAAAAAAAAAAACGCAGCGTTGTGATTGATATGGAATTATTAATCGCGCGGTGGCGAGAGAATTTCGCCGACGACGGGATCCTTTTTCGCGCGTTATATGTATTGTCTAACAATTCCGGGCGCCGCGCGGGCTCAATTAATAGCCTCCCGGCGAACACGGGTGTGCGTTTCTTTCAGTGCGCAAATGTTAACGCCGCATATTTCCTGGGGGGCAACCGCGCAACCCTTTCCCCGTCACTCGCGAAATTTCCCTCGCTCTGCGGAATTTCGCACGGTTATTTCGAAACAAGTTCGCCCACGAATTTATACATTCTCTCTTTGCCCGGATGAAAGCTTCCATGTACGCCTCGCCGATTAAATGTCGGCGTTTTCGAGGTATTCGCGCACCGCAGCGCCCGAATTCGGTTGATTCGCTCGGGCCGGGATTCTCTCTGTCTCTTTTTTTTCTCGTTTACCGCGGGAAGTAATCGCAGAGGATATCCGCAATCCGCAGAAATCATAAAAACCGCGGCGTACGCAGCCGAATTCTGTTCCACGAGGGAATCCACGTAGCCGGGAAGGGGGGAGGGAGGAGAGTGGTTATTAATCATTAGTTTGCTAAGCACGATGACATTTTTTTTAACCGAATTCGAAGAGTCGGTTGCTCGTCGTCGTATTATCGCGTTCACGTGCGAATTCATTCATCGCGATCAATGTTTTACGTTTTGCGCGACCAATACACGGCTCTCGGAGTATTTTCCTCAAATAAAAAATAACGCGTCACCCCGGATAAATTTTAGAGGCTAAACTTCGGCCGTGGTGACTACCGATCTTGCGATCGAGTATCAAGTAACTTGAAATTATTGTTATCAAGATTTTTGACACTCGTGGAGCAAGTCTCGTGGCTGTTACGAAATGTAGTCGTTAGTCCGACAAAAGTGTCGTCGTGATTCGCGACGAACCTACATCGGCAGCGATAAACGACGTACTCGATCGTTATCTGTATATACAAATTTATTATCTGACGATTATTCGACAGAGATATGTATATTTCATCATAGCGCTGTTTTTAACGCCGTAATCTACGATGCACAGCCCGCTGCGACTCTGACGATACGCAGAGGAGGGCGAGGCGGAAATAGGAATCGGATAAATGACAATAAGACAATAAGAATCGCAGTCTCGCTCGCCAGAGCTTGATGCCGCGTCGAAGAGAAGCTAATGACAATATCTAAAAATACGAGCGATGTTATCGCGCGTCTTACTGAACGCACGCTTATCGCGAACTCGCGACAACGGAATTAGGTCAACCTCTTGGTAGACTCCGAGCAGAAGACGCGGTCCTATTGATTAGCCTCGAGGCAAACGGAGCATCAGGTAGCGCGAACGGACGAGCGATATCCTCGCGAACACGTGGACGTATGTAGGTCAGTGAATCGCCGGACGATGGTAACCCGAGGAGCACCAGGAGGCGAGGACGACGACGGTAGACGGAGCGAACCTCCGCGGAGGGCGACGATTCGGGGCGAATCGATCCTCGATCGCCAAGCACCCTCTGACCCTGACCGCTTCGTCGGCCAAAACAGTCTCGGCCGAGAGCTTACGCGAGGCGCGCGCGAGACGTCTCTCCGAGACGTCCCGGGGACAGCGTGAGAGGAGACAGCGCTACTCACCCGCGGGCACTTGTAATTACCGGCACCGTTGCTTCCCGGCTGGCGCTCCCGATGCCCTCCTCGTCTTGAGCCCGATAATCCTCCAGGCGAAGCCCCCGAATTCGTGCACTCCAACACACACCGCGGCCCGGCGCGTAATACTCCGCCGGCGCGCACCCGATGTCAGAAGAGAGACGGGCGCTAGGTCGTTCGATCTCTCGGCACCGCGCGCACCACTGGGACCACACGGGGCGCGCTTCGCCACGGCCGCGTTTCGCCACTTCCACCGTACGACCGACTCGCCGAACTCGAGCGCGACCGATAGCTCGTAGAATACGGATGTATACACGATAATGACTATTCTATTCCCTAATCCACCGGAGTCGTCCACCGGCGTGGCTCTTCTCTTTCTCCCTCCGTCTCGTTCTCTCGCGCGCTTGCCCTTTCTTCCTCCCTCTCTCTCTTTCTCTCTCTCCCTCCCTCTGTCTTCGTCTATCTATCTATCTCTCTCTCTCTCTCTCTCACCCACACACTCTCTCCCGTTCCCTCCCTTTTATCCGCGCACGTCTGTCCCGCTCCTTCTCTCTCTTCGCCTCGCGGAATGTGGGACAGATGGACAGAGACGGGAGACAGGCGCGAGAGACGACGACGATGGTCGGTAGAGAGACCAGTGCGAGCGGCTATTATAGCAGGAGGGCGTAGGAGAGCGCCCGGCTCAACTTTTCACGAGAACTTTAGTTGTTACAGATCGCTCTCTTGGTCGAGGGGTTATGCGCGAGGGGGATGTTCGCTCGCCGCTCTCCGGGAGGCGGGGGAGGGGTCGTACCGGCGTCGAGGGCGCGTGGAGAGGGAACGGGGTGCGCGACGCGGCCGCGAGACGACAGAGAGGACCGGTCGCGACGGTATGAGAAGGGCGAGCGCGGGAGCGAGAGAGGGCGCCGGACCGAAGGTGCGCCGAAAAGAGGGAGAGACGCGCATCCCGCGCGACGTGGAGGGAATAAGGAAGGTGGAGTGGGGATGAAAGAAAGAGAGAGAGCGGGGGATCGATTCCGCGCCGTGGGAGCGAGAGGGAACGACGCGCGCCGTCGAACCGCGTCGACTCCACGCCGGAATTGGCGTGGCGGGGGCCGTCCCACAGTAGCCGTTGCCGTGGCGTGGGGCACCAATGACAAGCGCGGAGCGCGCCGCGCTCCACCAACCGCGATGGCAACGTCGTGCGACAACGGGCGTTAGGTACAGTCCGTCTCTAAAAATATACTCGCAACCCAGAGAGAGTTGCTCTTCTTCTCTCTCTCTCTCTCTCTCTCCCTCTCCCTCTCTCTCTCTCTCTCACCTTGTCTGACGCAGTCTTCTCTCGCCCTCGTCCACAATGTATCCTTCCCGCTCGAAGGTGTACGAATAGATTACGAGAAAATGGGTAAGAGTCGCTGGCCATTACTCTGCGATGTTAAGAGCGAGCATGTTTTGGCACTCCGTATGCGCCAGACGCGAAAGAGCAATTGACTTTTACTCACCGTTACTCACGTGGGGCTTCTAAGATGGAGGAAAGATCGACACGCGTGTGGTAGAAACGCACTAACGAGCGAATTTCGATACGTTACATTCATACTCGTAAGATATATCCCAGCTCTAAATGAGGGGGGATAATTTTATCGAGGAAAAATCTCTCGATAGCATCGTTAGAGCATTGATATCTGCAGGAATGATGGTCCTACTCTCTTTCGTATTTGGCGGGTAAAATCAAACTTGGCTATTATCGTGCTGCAATCATCGGCATGCTTTTCTAATTTATGTACTAGCACATCTATCTCAGTTGTACAAATAAGTTATAAATTTCAGCAATCGGCAAGAAGGCTCGCGTTAAGTCTTTATCGAAACGGATAAGGATTCAGCAAACTAAATAAAACGCGCGCCGCGTCATTACGCGAACTCGCCAGTTACTTTACGTTCGTAAGGCCGTGGTAATCACAGGCGATAATTTCCGCGATCGCCAGCCGTAGTATTAAACGCACCGACGGAGTATAGATCACGCCTTATTAGCACGCTATCGAAAATCACGTTACAGCCCGTCTCAAAACCTGATGGCACGCGCGATAATAATCCCGGTGATCCTCGACTTCCCAGGATCGCCGCTCGTCCTCTCTCGCACACGCTAGATCTCAATGCGTAATCTCGTTACCGCTCCAAGACGCCACAGCGCGAATAATTCCCCCTCCCCTCCCCCGAGCCCTCGACGATGGGTCTCTCTCGACCCCCCCTGATCCGTCAGCGATTCTCCACCCTTTCTTTTGACGCGCTCTGTAGCCAGGTGATAGCTACATACCCGCGGTATACCCGCAACATAGCAATTTAACTTGCTCACGTGCGAGCGGTTAATGCTCTTACGGGATTTCGAAAAGATCAGCCAGCATTACTATGCTATTAGCGTAGCTAAAACCGGCTTGCTTCCATAAACCTATACTAACGCGCGGCCACTTTATTCACCGCCGGGTGCCCATTCATGCGCTCTTACGCCAATTTTCCTCATTGACGGATCGGGACCGCGCCGCGCGAGACGTCGCTCGCGATCAGGCGCGCCCGATCGCCGATTCCGCATCTGCGCCGATTTCACGCCGACGACGGGCGGATCTCTCGTACGTCCGTTCTGACGGACAGGTGAAATATCGGCGAGACACCGCCGTTTCTCCCTCCCCCCCCCCCTCTCTCTCTTTCTCTCGCCGCTCGTGGGAATTAGCGATTCTGGACGCACGTGGTGCACGGTCGGCTAATGTAAATAATGTCGTGCGGTGAGTAATTCAGCGCGAAATGTGTTTGGTCTGGTCTTTTGAGTTTCTCGGGAAGATGCGAAGAATGGAACGACATTCGTGTACACATAAATCAAGAATTCATATTTTTATTATGCCGGCGGATGGCAGTCGAACGTTGGTAGATGACATTATTTGTCTTACAATTAGGAACTTTTTCATTTCCTCACACACATAACACCTAGAAAACAGAACATCTGGTCCACTAAGTTATCCGAAAAGACTAATTATTACTGTTGAAATTATGTTTACAAGCAAGTTAACTTTTTCAAAGGCGTGTCAATAAGAGAAAGAAGAACTCTTTGTCAAAGTGATTTATTTTTCAATAAAACGGCAGTACTTGTTGCAAACAACGGGATAATATGCATAGAAAGCTTACAGATTTATTGCCGGTTTTAGCTCAAATTGCGCGATAAGGCGCGTAAAACATTCGCAGTTTTTGAACCGTAATCTACTCTCGCGGCATTAAGAGATCTGCATCAAATCGATAGTGGTATTACAGGTATTACACGGCATTAAAGTAAGAACCACCGATCCCAGTTTGACACGATTAATTAATTAACCGACGGCAATTCTATCCGCTTTTTATCCGTGAAATTTTGTGGAATGCAATATTTGCAGCAACATTAAGATTCACATGAACGCGTAGCACGTTGCAAAATGTCTTTCCCGTTATGTCTCGCATTACAATTTTAGCGAATGCTCTCGCCATTAGTTACTATCTAAAATTAACCTGCTATCTATTTATATACTCGCTGTAGCTTATCCCGCTCGTAACGCCAAAACAGACAAGACGTTCGCACCTCTGTTATCTTGTGCACTCGCTACGCTGATTTCAATTAATGTAAGACGGCACTTAAAGATTATTATCCTCGTCACTGAACGAGACAAATGCCCGCAGCTGCGGATTATTCCCATTGAATTCCATTCGCGACTGCTGAAATCTCTCATTGTCAGTAGATTTACAGAACAAACATTTTCGGAGGCATATTCCAAGGCACAATACACATATCTTACATATTTAGTTGCAAATTAAAATTATTCTCTTATGCCGTCCGAGCTAATTAAAAATTGCCATAGGATATATTGCTTCGTACATTCGGTCGAAGTAGACAGATGTGTTTAGCTTGAAGTAGTAGCGTAGGAACGGATGGAAATATGTGTTCATAGAAGTTCATATGTGCAAATCAGAGTGTCGTGAGTTAAACGAGGCGATGGCAGGCCTCTCGGCACGAAATTAAGTCGTGAATTATGAGCTCGATGCGCTCGTGCAATCTTCCAAGGACCCCGACGGGGAAGATGAGCCCCGGATATTCGGCAGGTCATCCCCTTTCTGCGGGCGCCAAAGTCGTTCCCGAAATCTCTTCTTGCACAGACGCTTAAGGACGACTCTCGTTAAACGATCGATGCGCGCGAAAGCGCATTCGTGCCTCGGCGCTTGAAGCGCTCTCGGATTTTATATAGAATGTAGTTCATGCTCATCATCCCGAAGATCAGCCGGCTGAGCCGTTCGACAAACTGTTCGAACAAAAAGCACTGAAAAAAGACAACTCGGTGCAAATAACCTTTGCTACGTTCCGCCCCATCGTTTCCCCCTTTATCCGCGCTCCTCCCGTCTCCCTCCCTCTCGTCTTCTCTTCTCTCTCGCCCCAGCGGCGTTATGTCCTTTGCCCAGGACTCGTCCGTCTCTTTTCCGTCCCGGCGAGGGCCTCCCTTCGCCGCGACGAGGACTCTCCTTGTTGCGCTCGCGCGCGATGCAGGGCTCATTGGCGAGGAGAGAACGGAATTTGAAACTGAGGCAAGCCGCTTATGAAGCTTTCGCGTAAATCACCGGTGAAAGTCACCGAGTTACCAAGTCAATGAATTACCCACCTCACCATGCCCGACCGGGGTCACGCGCGCCTTGGGGTTAGTGAGAATGATAAGTGTCTTCCGGTTTTAATAGGATACATATACCTCGCGCCGCATTAAGTACCTGACACCGATTAAATGATCATCTAAGTTATGCCATAGCTAA
This sequence comes from Vollenhovia emeryi, assembly GCF_000949405.1. Taxonomy (NCBI): domain Eukaryota; kingdom Metazoa; phylum Arthropoda; class Insecta; order Hymenoptera; family Formicidae; genus Vollenhovia; species Vollenhovia emeryi. The sequence continues at coordinate 334,745 of NW_011967182.1, read as the reverse complement.
AAAAATATTCCGATCAGAACATGCAGATTAGAGAGGGAAATTTATGTCAAGTTTTTCCAATTTTTCAACGATTTGTCCTTAACAGGCCAACAATTATAAATAGCATGAAAATAATATTAAATAATATTAACGTGGAATAATGATTTTCTTCTTTCTTATACGTGCAAAGAAATGTAATTCTGTCGGGCGATTGGGCGCGCACATTTCGACTAATTCAATATCAACCGATTCAAACGTTCGACTCTCTCGTTCGATAATCTCCCAATCGCACATCTCGCGAGAGTTGCTTTCGTCGTATGACTACCGTTCGATCCAGCATCGTAATGTAAATTCGATTGACTCCATCGACACGATGAATTCCGCTGCGAGCATTGTGCCCAGAATGTCCACCCACCGTCTTCTTCGGCGAACACTACCCGGACAACGAGCCGCCATTGATAGTGATTGATCACGCGAGTTCAGATAGAATCGCGGGAGAAAAGTGGACTTTAGATGCTCCACGGGTTTCGAGTGGATTTCGTTGCAGATGCGTCGGTCTATTCTTTTCTAAGACAGTTTTGCTGGTCATCTCGATCGTCCCGGCGTTTTCAGCGTCATAACTCGCGCCTTACAGGTGTTTCACGAGACTACAACTGCCACACGAAAATATTTTTCAGAAAATTGAAAATATGACACAACGCAACAATCTATAATCTTCTTAGAGGCATTTAATAATTTTACATTCCAACAATATTACAGTCTTATTTAAATACTATAATTGTCACTTCAAGAATACATATAATTAGTTTGACAACAAAATCATTTTTGCATCAGTGATTTTTATTGACCGTATCTGGCAATTTTTATAATACGGAAAATTTATTGCGAGGGGTATTACCTCGGCCAGGGTTTGAACCTGAACCTCCCTTCTCTCTAGGCGTCTCAACCAATTCGACCACGCAATATAATCTTATTTCAAGATTTTCACGTTGAGACTAAAAATATTTTCAAATGAAGAATATTCTTTCTTTCCGTGTGTATTTTCGTAACTAAACATGTAATAAAACAGAAGTGTTCCTACGAGAATGAGGTTTGAACGGATTAAAAGGATCACCTGAATACATTTCTCGCGTCAAGTCGAGATCGTCAAGCATCGACTCCCGATATGCTCGCAGATAATTTGATTGTGCCAGCCAATAGTGAGTTTCTAAGCGGTACCCCGCGGAGGGCCCAATCCCACGGTCCATTCACGTAATTCTGCAGCGTAATACTCGCGGGACGCGAGATACTGATCGCGTACGACCAATAAGAAATTGATTTCACCCAGCCACCAACCTCAGCGTCATCGCCTTACCACGAATTTCTGCCCAGTGTCAAAATATAGGTACAGCCGGTACCTACCAGTGTATCCGCCCATCGGCCACGAGATTCTTCGTAGGACGCGATTTAACGGTCATATGACTTTTCGAAACGAAAAAATGTGGATTATGATCCTCGCAGTTCTAATCTTTAATTTAGTTACATACTCTCTACAATTTTTGACCACTTCACTCTATTCGAGTGAATATTTACTCCAACAGACCGAATTAATTCACTCTAAGACAAAAAGTGAAGAATTTCACTCTTTTGTTTTTTTAAATGAAGTCATTAGTACTCCAAAATTCACTTCAACTCAACGGACCGGGATGGTTCTTTCACTACAGTCAACAGAATAAGCGGAACTGTCACATAAATTATAGATTTTCAGTACTGGCTGCGGATATTAGAATAAAGCCTCTACATGCGATGATCATAGATCACACAATAGTGAAACTCTCGTCCATGAATTTTATTCTACTAACAATAATCGATTAAAGTACAACGTAGCACTCTTTTCAGAGTTGGAAAATCAATCCAAGTAAAGAGTGAATAACGGTCTTCTTTCAAAAAGTGAAATTTCCCTCCATTCGGGCTGGCAGTATTTTCATTATTTCTTCGAGTAAAATCTCACTCCAAAAGAGTGAGATTCTACTCCAAACAATTTAGAGAGTAATAATCATACGTAATGGACATCAAATTGTATCAGTGTCTCTCAATTGTTTGTCTACAAAACAGATATATTTTCTCTCTGGTGCGCCAGATTGAAGAAAATTGCGTAGGACGTAAAAACTTTTGTAGAGCAGAGAGTCAATGCTCGTCGTCGACCTCAATAATAGCGATTTTGTCACAATCGAGGTCCATAAGTCGCGTAACGCGAGTAGCGTGATGGACGATAGAATTTCGGGCAGAGGAGGAATGAATGTTCCTTGATAATGGCAGTTCGTGTTCCCACATTTATTATCCTGGAAGTCCGACCGGGGCTAACGAGTTTTTGATCATTCGCGTCGGTGCGAGGTCCATTCAGATGATTCCTCCTTGCACCAATCGACCATTCGGGGCCACCTGCTACATCGACTCCTTCTCGCCTCATTCACCGCCCAGCATTGTGCGAGGAATCCGGCGTTTCGCCGGACGTAAAAGATTTCCTTGTGCGAGGGAAGGAAACCGGGTTCCTTCGCTCTTTCTTCTTACTCCTTCCTGCAGCGTGAATCACTTTTAAGGTGACGCATCCGCGACGTGAACTACACGCGTGGCAAGAGTGAATTTACCCTGCGATTCGTTAAACGTCGTGTCGCGATGTATAAAGCTTCCGGAAGTGATCAATATATTGAGTGACGATAAAAAAACGATTCCTTTACCCATGAAGCGACTCTGTTTGAACGTAACATATTGTCCTTTTGTGTAGTGATAGGTACCACGAGCTTTCCTTTTTAAATTATTTCTACAAAGTTTGTAAATAATGAGACGCCCGCCTGGAGTGTGGGGAGGTTCGGGTTCGGGCCCTGGCTGGGGTGGTATTTTTCGCAATGAGTTTTCCGTATTATTGGAGCTGCTAGATATATGGTCAAGAAAACACTGATACTGCTTGTAAATAATATTGTTACTACCATTATTATTAAACCATTCTCTCTGATGATTCTCTCTCTCCCTCATGACGGTTCGACAAAATTGAATGACATAAAAAGCATGAGAACGCTATTGCATTATTTGAAAATGAAGCGGCTGAGGAAATTTTTACAATAGAACTTGGCGGATAAGCCGGTTTCCAACGCATCCTTTAGAAAACGCTTTCGTTGTATACCGTACTCGAGCCTTTTGAAGGAACTGTCAATTTTTCGTGCGCTGTGATTTTAACTGTACGACGCTGAAACTAACAAACAAAAAGTCTGTCAAGTCGTCCAAATATCACATAATATAATAATCTTACCATTGACTAAACGTTAGGTACATATTGTGTGTACGTAACGTTAGATATACATATGATATATGACGATGAGATTCACATTACGAGAGATTACCAACGACGATAGTTTTCATGGCCTCTCCGTGGTAATTTCGAGGTCGTCGCGAAAGAGTAAGGAGAAAAAGAGCGAGATCACCGAGAGGGTCGAACGCGATAGATCGGATCCATTTTGCAGGGTACCATCCAGATTTCCCGAGGGAATCTTGCGCGGCAAAGGGATGAAAGAGAAGGAGACACGGCCGTGACGCGCTTGGAGGGTGAAGAAGACGGGGCTTCGGCTATTAGCGATCACAAATAGGCTATTACGGACCCATTAATAGAGCGCGGCCACGAGACGTGCGCCGACCGACACGGGAATCGCGGGTACCAGACATCCATCAAGCTCGACCACGTCTCCTTCCTCGCCCTCCCTCAATCTCACTCTCTCTCTCTCTCTCTCTTGCTTTCTTCCTCGGTCTCCCTCGTCCTCGTCTACGTCACGTCTCGCTTCAGCTATGAGCGACGGTGTAGGGTTTCCGGGAGCCCCAGGGACCGGTAATCCGAGATTCACTTTGTGCATAAGGACCCGTGCGCACGTAGAACACGCGGCCGTTCCATGATGTACGCGTTGCGTCACTGGCGTGCGTTTGCCACGCACCGCATTCGGATCGAATCCGCAACGGGCCGGTGTCGATTCGCGACTTCGAGCACAGCCGCCTGCCGCCACGATTTCGGTGCTGCACTAAGGGTCGCGTATTCTTCGATCTCGCTGTTTTTCGCGTTTTTCCTTCTGACGAAGATCACCAATCGTAGCTCTCGAATTCTATCTCCAGCTAAACATTGAGGATTTTTCTGAATTTTACATATTTTCTATTTTTACTATACATACACAAAGAGTGCATTTGCACTCTTTGATACACGGAGAAAATTATCTCTTAAAACTTATCTTGAAAATCATGGGGGACAACGTGGCATTTCGAAGAATTTTATGGGAATTTTTTGAAATTTTAGTAACAAAATGTATACTAACAATAAGTATGATTACTAGTGAAATGTATGGTAAACTTTCAAAACACTTATAAAATTCTTCGAAATGTGTTGTCCCACGATTATATAATTTTCAGGATAAATTTTGAAAGAAAATTCTCGTCGCGTACAGAATAATATTGTCTATTTTTTAATGTTTCAATAATCTCTTTAATAAATAATTCGTTACGCAGAGGATAATAACGGGTAGTAAAATTGTGTGTTACGAGGCAAAAGATACTCGATTTGTAAACCGCGAAAGGACGGCGGGAAAGAGGGCCCCGAAACGAGCAACGAATACGATCATCGCTCGTAAATAAGCATAAGCTTGGCTAATCGAATAGGCAGAGCAACTGGAGTCACGTGCCGACCGACGCAACGCCGGTGGCAAATACCACTGCGTTGTTAGCCCAGTTAGTCAACATCGGCGCCTCGGATGTTAAGCCGACCCGTTGTAACAGTGACTAACCCACCCCCTGCCATCCCCTTTTCCTGTCGATCGTGCACACGGATCACACCCGTCCGGTGGAACATCGCCGATTGTTTCCCGTTCAAAGATAACAGAACGCGAACTGAAATAACTATCTTGCTTACGATAAAATTAAAATAGAATAATAACGCGCATAAAAGTACCCAAAAATATTTTCTCTTATATTTCGATTTTAACTTTAATATAGATTAATTAACATTTACGTAATGAAAATCGTGCAACGAGGTTACTGTTATTTTGGAACCAAATTTTTCAATCTGCATCTATTAATTAACATAGCGAAATATTACCTAATGTTACGATAATTCTTTATATTCGGAACGTATTAATTAATTATATATTGTGTTTATGTACACAGTGCCGTAAAATTACAATCAAAATTACATTACAATCAAAATTGTAAGATTTTTCACGAAGGCAACGTATGTTTACGTCCCTCCGGGAAATGTACCTACGTCTCCCGGTCAAATCACGTCGACCGCTTGATTTCTGATCGATTTCCAATGTCGATAACGAGCCAGTTTTTCCCAGCCGCAAGCACCAGCCTCGCGACGAATAATGTCATTCATCTCCGGCTTAACATTTCCCGCTCGTTAATCTCATGTGCGCGGTAGATCAGCCGGACTTTTGACGTGCTATCGATCGCGGATCTCGGTGACCGAACGGCCGCCTCGGACGATTAGGGACTTTGCTCGCAACAAACTCCGGCAGTTGTCCACGGCTTAAACAATCGGTAACGTTAATCTAGTTTAAACGCTCAAGTAGCGCTCTTAACTTTTGATTCACTTTTAAAAGGCTTTTGACAATCGTCGCTGGCAACAGGCGCTGCGGATAATTAAACGACGTTCCACGAAACTACCGGGATTCCAAGTTTCGCTATTCAGACATTAATTCGCAAACTGATTACAGCCGCGCATATTGAGACCTTTTTTTATCATTTCTTTCATTTAAAATTAAAATGCTTCAACTCACAATTATGCCAATAATTCTGCAGCAGACGAAAATGAGACGTGAAATTATGAGGTAATATTTTGAATAATATTGAAGTTATTACTCTTAACAGATCCAGACAACGCCGAGCCATTCAGATTACAGTAAAAGCCCGAGCATATTCGCAGAGATAACATTTTACAAAATATCACGAATATATGTAGAAATAACGAATATTGAAAAGAGAAGAAACAAATAGAAAGATCAAGATTTAGCAAAAACAAATGTACTACATTAACTAGCGTACATTTTGTTTTCTTTATAAAAATATAGTGAAAGGGACTGGAAACAATTTTCCTCGGATAAAAATTGTCTTGCTTATCGCGATCGAGGCGTGTGTCAAAGACACGTGACCCACTCATTATCGACAATTAATGAACCGATCTTCTTGGACTGATAACTGCACCTCAACGCAAACCATCCCCCTCGGTGTCGTTCTTTTCATTCCCCTATGTCCAATGCTTCCGTAGATACATCCACGTCTTTATGGTCGCGTAACGGCGAGCTCTTTCCTATCTCTGGTGCCAGGAGCTTTCAGTAGTGTGCGTAGGGATCGCTCGTAGGGAGCTGAAGAGCGATCGTGGCTGGCGAGTTCCGCCAGCAGAGAGAAGGCAGAGGAGCCGGACGAGAGGGTGTAGCGGCGAGGGTAGTTGCTGGTCGCGAGGGGCAGCAATCGCGGGCGGTGCAGGATCGGGGGAATGGCGGGTGGCTCGTGGAGGAACGAGCGGAAAGCGGCGGGAGGTGGAGAAGAGTGGAAGCGGGGGTTGTAAGCCGCTTACGCCCGCCGAGCGGAGAGCGACTCCTCGCTAATTATTTATAGGACCCTCTCTCGGCTCTCTCTTCTTGCACGAGAGATCCTTCGTGGAGACGAGCTCGCTTCTGCCTCCCTTTTTGCCTCCCCCCATCTTCCCTCTCTTCTCGTGCTCTCTCTCCCTCCCCTCCTCTTTCTCTCTCTCTCTCTCTCGCTCGCTCTATCTCTTTCCATCGTCTGCTACCAACCTCGTTCAACGTCCTCTTTCCGCGTCTCTTTTTACTCTTACGACCGCGGTCTCCTGTCCCCCCGTCCGACCGGTCCGCTATATACTTTTATTCTGTGTGCAGAACTTATAACTGCACGGTACTCTTTTACCCTGACAGTGAGTGTTCCCTAAAATGGGGAAAGGTTTTGGAGTCGCAAGAGCAAAGAGTATGGAACCTCAGGTTGATATAGAGGCGGGACGAAATGCATGGCTTAACTCGGTTCTAAGAACGATCGGGATGCAATTTCGGATTTGCAAAGTGATATTCGATATTGATAACGCTAACATGTGAAATTACGTTTATTTGACGAGATCAGTGGCAAACTTTACAATAATAGTTGATTCATATATTGTTTTTTTTATTACATGTTATATTATATACAAACGTGATACGATGTAATAATCCTCTGTATCGCGATACAAAAACCACATCGTACGCGGAAATTTTCGTTATAATTTAATATCACGGCGATGGAAAGTGTCGTTGATAAAGTATCGGAGCGTAGCGCATAGTGCAATGTTATATTTCGGTAAATTAAAGTTGTAACTGCAATTTATTGTGAACGTTGAACAGTCTTCAGATTTAACATCGTTCAATTTATTCCGTCGCAATGTTTTATGTTGCTTTAAGTCTGATCTACAATGTGTTTTTCGCAACGAGAAACATTTTATTTCATACTGGCGAATCGACATGCTTAAAAAATTTGTCTACAATGTACAATATACAGTCTATCAACACGCATACATTATTTTAAACGCGTTTTTTGTTGGCTATAAAATAAAAAGTTTCTCGACGCAAAGAACACATTGTAGATCGGGCTTTACTTACGCAGAGGCGCGGCCGAAAACATTGCAGCGGAAATGTCACAGAGCTGCAAATAGGCTCGATATGATTATTCCATTAAACCGCGAGCTCATAACGCGTGGAGGAGAGATCGCGCAAAAATCCGCGCGACGACAGCGATAATAGCGTTTGCCAGTTCTATCAGGTAATCGCGGAGCGCAATGCAATTGTCCACCGTTAATCAAGAGCCTGTGATTGCGCGGATATTACGCACGCTTAATCGGTCACGCCGCGAAAATTGCCGCTCGCTTCCCGCATGATTATCGTCACAATGCACTTTTTCGCTTTCCATCCATCCCAGGAGCGAGTTACGCGATTGGCCTTCCGACCCGCCGCGTCGATGACGCGTAACGCGTCGAGCGGATGTACGAGCGGAGGAATTCCTCCGCGTACGCGCGCGCCGGCGGAAGCCGACGGTCCATTTTTTAGGATTACCTGCTTGTCCCGCGGCTAACGGAAGAGCCGAGGGCGCGATGAAAACGAACGGGGGAGGCTGGCGGGGCGGAACAAGAGAGGGGAACGGAGGATAGGTGCGTTGATCGCTCGCGGGGCGAGTCGAATGTTTGGACAGAGGGAGCTCAACAATACCGCTCGTCGTCCCCTTGACTTCCTGGCGGAGCGTCTGATCTTCCTGGCCGGTTGAGGCCGAAATTGGGCCGAACGTGGGAGGCCGGCAAAAAATCGCTCCCGGGAGCGATTTCCCGATCGAGTGATCACCGATTGCACGCAGGTAGCTCGTATCCCTCCGCGCGCCGTCGGAAGCGCAAACAGAGGCACGCATCGGCGAGGCTAGCCGCGCGATCCTCCCGCGGCCCGCGAGGCCTCGCGAGGAGGGCGCTAATCCGCCGGAATGAGACCTACGGTAATATTGTGCCGATTAAATGAGGCGGTGCGCGTCCATCTCGAAGAATCGAACGTATTTTTTTACCGGTGACGGCTGCGAAGCGAATGCACCGTGCGCTCCTCCTCGGCGAGCGAAGCCCCGTCGATTATCGGGCGATTCAATGCGGACGAGCGGAGGTCCTTTCAAGCGCGGCGATGTTGAATTTTTAATAACTCGAATCCCTACTTCCCGTTTGCGCGCTACGCAAGTAACTATTTTATACTTCGATCCATTCCGGACCTTAGAAATTCATCGATAGAGCGAGAAATTGTTAATATCGCCGTAGTCATTTTAACGCACACCGACGCCGGATCTCTTTTGCATCACTTTTTTCCACCTGATCGTACCGATTTAAAAAACCTTTGACCGCCAGTTACATGCATCTACATCCAGAAAACAGATTCATTTAGGTTAAAACGAGATACGTTGAAGCCACGTTTCTTTGAATCTACTAAATTTTTATTTACTTCTATAATACTAAGACATTTGCTAGATTTGAAGAAACAGATGTGAAAAATACGAAAAGTGGTGAAGAAAATAACGGTAAGGGGAGAATGCTAATGCGAGCGATTAAATGAACAGACCTCAGTTCTCAAAATTTAAACGCAGGAAAATTCCTTTAATGTAGCAGTAACAAACTTTCGACCCTTCTTCAGATCTTCTTCAATGAGCTTGTGAAAAGAGCGAGTAAAATCGTAAGGCGAAATTGTCAAGAAAATAAAAATCTAGATGTCAAAAGTTAACCCTCTAACACGACTGAGTCTCGTGAGTCTCCATATAGTGTCAGCCATAAAGATAAAACTATAGAAGTAGTCCAAAAAGTAGAACAAAGATGACAGAGGACAACTTAGCAACACCAACGGTGTAATAATAGATACGAGTGATAATAGATACTTATAGATTGAAGCCTCAATGAAATAAAATTTTGGCTGAGATAAAGAAGTCACCCCTTTGAAATTAAATCTAGCAAGGTCAAAATTGAAGGAAAATTTGTTTGATTTCAAAGAAACTTCTTTCGGGATGTAACTTTCGAGCGTCGTTACTTCGCGCAGCTCGTCCACCCAATTTCGTATCGTCAGCGTTCGTTTCTAATTAGTCAACGGCGGCACAGATAGATTTACGATTGAATTTACCGCAAAAATTGCTGCTCGCGGACCGATCGTGCGGAAAGTACGAGAGAAGAACGCGGGGGGGGGGGGGGACAAGAAGGAACGAGGGAGATCAAAGGGTACGACGTCAACGCGGTGGCAAGAGTGCGTCCTCGCTGGCGTCTACGATGCGCACTGACTAGCGACTTTTTCAATTGAATTTGTGGCACGGCGCGATTCCGATTCCTTCCTGATTCGATTTCCCCGAGTTTAAAACGGCCGCTTATAGAGCATTAAGCGAGCCTCAAAGTGGGAACGGGAAATCTAGTTACGGCTGCACGAGCTGGCCTCTTTGATCCTGCCGATTCGCTACCCCCTCTCGGTCCACCCCTCGAGTCCACGCTCATTCTTTGCTCCTTCCAACCCCCCTCCCCCCTCCCCTGCGTCTCGACGCGCGGCAACTCCCTTTCTCCCTCGTTAGGGATATTGCCAATCGAGAAAGAATTCCCTTCTGGACTTTACGGACCTCCGAGATTGCGTGAAAATTTCATTCGCTCTTTATCCCTTTCGTCCCGCTTCCGCCGCTCGCACTTTGCGTCTCCTCTCTCGCTCCGCTCCTCCGTCTTCCTCCTCCTTTTTTCCATCTCCTCCGGCATAAATTAATCTTCCATATGGCGGCCGCCGTTAATTTTCCGCCCGGAAATATATAAGTCGCGGAATAATCGCGCCCCGGTGCGATTTGATTATTTAACCGTCGGCCGAATTATCAGACCGACGCGCTGCGGGGCTTCATTATTTATACTGTTTGCCCGTGGAAATTGTTCGCGCGATCGAGCGAAATATTAGGAATCCGCGGCGAATAGAGTACAGTGGCGATTCAGCGTGGAGACTTTTCGCAAAACGCGTGCATAATTTATCGCTCGCTCCCACGTGTCGAGCCGCGGCGTTCGAGCGCGGGGAGGAAGGACGCAGGTAAAAAATATCACGTACATAAGCGTTGCCGGACACAGACCGACCTGTCCTGCGAAGCTCATTTTCACCTGTGACCCACCGGCGGGAGGAAAAACATAAAATATAGGTTAAACGAACGCCGGGGATATACATCGCCGGTAAATCGCGTTTTACAATCAATCCTCTTACGATACGCTTTAAATATATGGAAACGTTAACGTCCGATACTTTATAAAGATATGAGTAATAAATAAGTAAGAATCCCTTCAGCCTTTTTTCCACGATACTTAGACGTAAGTTAGAGGATTTTCTCAGATGCGGAAGCAATTCAATTCAGAGAATTCATTTTCAACTTTCTCCCAGTGGTTTTTATACCTTTAGCAAAAAGAGATCATCTAAAAAAACATAGCTTTCATTGATTGAATGTAAATTGACCATTCATGTATTTTATAATAATCTAAAGTTCATAAAATTTATTTCATGTACAGGGTGTTATGTAATACCGGCTTCACCTTTTATTTACAGATAGAGCGGACTAGACTGAGTCGAAAAGTCCTATATTTTGCAATTTTCGCAACAGTTAACGAGTTAATTATTAAAAATTGCTATCTTAGCCCGCCCTATTCAAACACCGATCGCGGGACGGCCGCATCTCGCTGCGCGCTTGATTGGACGATAGGCCGGGCCAAGACTGTAATTTTTAATAATTAATAACTCGATAACTATTGCGAAAATTGCAAAATGGTACAGGACTTTTCGACTCAGTCTAGTTCGCTCTATCCGTAAATAAGAGGTGAGGCGGGTATTACATAACACCCTGTATAATGTTGCGCTATTCTTCTATTATATTTTTCTTGATGTCATTGGAAAAGATGACGTTAAATGATCGAAACGTCTGACTTTCGGCGAAGAAATTTTTTATAATCTAAATTCGTTGGCTGACTCCGCTGACGAATGTCACATCGAGAGAGAGCGTCCTTAAAAAAATTGTCGCGGTCGCTTTTCGGTAACCTGACAGGTCTGGCTGATTTGCGCAATAATCGAAATTAGCCATTGATGATGCCAACAAGGCGCCTCTTGAGCTTCTCGGCAAGGACAGGTCCACTGACCGTCCACGCCAGTACAAAGTTCTAGATAGGTGGGAAGGAAAGGGAGATAATGCAAGTATTAAGCCGGCATAGACAGGGAGGCCGCTACAGGAAAAGGGGTAAGAGAACCGTTTGCGCGGATATAGGTAGGTAAGTCGGGGCTTAGCCCGGTGACACAGTAAGCGGAACCGTGGCATGAAGCTTACCGGCGACTCTCCCGTAGTTGTTATAATGGGATCCGGCTAAACGCAAGCCGATTTTAACTCTTCGCCGCGACACTCGGCCAAGTTCAAGGCCATTGTCTTCGCCGCAAGAATGAAACGTCGTCGGTCGGCGGCCCTTGCGACGCGGCATCGCGGTGCGAATCGACGACCGCCTCTTCCCTTGCGAAGGCACCTTGGAACACCGCGGCGTTTTTCCTCGGGAACACGGCCCGACGGCCTCGTGACCCGAGATTCGACGCGAAATCTCTGGACGTATTCCCCGATATTCACGGCTTCCGTAATGCTTGTTCGATCTGTTCTGATCTTCTTTCTTTCGTGCTTCAATTTATTTCCGAAATGTCTTGCTTTGACGTGTCTACGGTTCGATCCCGTTTCCATCTATATTAACAAGTTCTTTTTACATTTGACCGATGACTGTGATGACTGTAACATCAATTTTACTTGATAAGAACGAGAAAGATTGGTCGAAACGTTGCGTACCAAATTTTTAATAAATCAGCCAGTCGTAGTCAACAAAATTACAACACTTTGATTTATTCCCGGAACTTTTGAGCGGGCATCATTGGAATAGATAATTCACTTGTCGTTCCGTCACTCCCGAGAATGAGTAAATCAGAAAGTCCCTGTTACGATTAACTCTGTGAAGGTATTGTTCGCTGTTGCGAGGTAAGAAGGAAGGGGTCCGGGTCTCGTCTGGACTGCTCCAAACGAATGACGCAAATGCAGTGCGGAGACTGAATCGATTATGCTCACGGGTGTCTTTCACGAGGTGGATATCCTCTTTAAAGAGAAAGTCGCGAAGGATTTGCGCCCCGATTACGCGAAAGGGTCATCAAAGCGCGCGCGGGCAACGAGCAATTCGTTATAGCTCGTTAATTTGATGAGTTAGAAAGGATGCCGGATTACGTCGTCAAAAGGTAGACAGGTACGCGATCTGTCCAATTAGCTGGGCATATAGGGGCGGCTCTCGCTCTTCTTCATGCTCGCATGGGGTCCTTTGTGTTGTCATGTTTAGGCCATTTAGAAATACACTACCGGCAGGGCGGACACACCCCTCCATCGTCGTTTGGTACGCGTCCACCGCAGAATCCGTAACACCTGTGATTTTCTAATGGACCGAGCACGAAGGATGAGTTTCGCAATTAAGATTATGATCGATGCGTTTCTCCTCGTCCCGTTTGCAAGATCAAGCTCATTTGTGTTCACCGAGTAATCCGTTATCTTTCCATCAGCTGATATTTACGTTTTTACGTGTGCATAAATAATTCAATTAAATGCGTGACAGCGTTTATATATTTTGTAAATTCAGAGACGTCACATAGCCGCGTAGGTTCTCTCATTTTAGAAATTAAGCGGACGGGAGGTCTTTTTTAATTGTCGTTATATCTGCTGCGCTCGCGTACGCGTTTCGCGTGGCAGAAAAATTAGACGCTGGGGAGTGCGCAGGCGGCGCGACGGTGATGTTGCACCGCGATTACCTCGCGCAACCGCGAGTTTGTAATTAATATAGGCTTAATGGTTCAAGATCGATATATACGGGGCCGCTCAAATAACGAAGTGCGGTCGCTTTGACGTTAATTAATTTCAAGTGCATTAGCAGAATTGCAGCCCGCGGCGGTGGGGTCTTGCGAACATCAGTGTGATTAATAAGAACCGCGTTTGCGATCTATAAAGCTGCCGGGCCAAAATGAAAAGAGGGATTGCGTATCGCCGTGCTGGGAACTCTGTCACAGATATACAATTCAAAACGTAATCCGCACGTCAGGGCACGTATGCGAGAAGTGATAGAATTTCGATTTAAAACAATCGGACGGCGCAAGCTATCGATAGGTATCTGGCGAGGGGAGAGGGGGGGGGGGTCGAAGAGCAGGGAAAGTAATCGACACCACTTATTAATAATATGCGATATTTTTTTCTGATGTAGGAAGATCCCTTTGCACATGATAGAACAATCATGTATCTTACAAGAGATAGATGTTTTATGTACATTTGCGTCGTATTATTACAAAGTAGCTTAGGTCTACGCGTGTTCATAGTATCCATTATGATCGCATCGTCTTCCTATCATTATTCTTAGTGATATTTTTTTTATTCTTTAATTATACACTGTCTAACGTAATGTTACAGGATAATATACATTAGGTAGTATACACGAAATATACACTCACGATTAAGTAGTCATTCTCGCATATATTTCTGTCTTTTATCAGGAAACACATTATGATAATTAAGTTACCTCGCGAAAAAGTACAATGTGAAGTTTCACAAAGTTTAAGTCTCTCGAACAGACGAACAGTATCATAGAAAGAAACGACTATATAACAAGACTCTGTGGGACGAGGCAATTCTCACTTCATCATTCTCTCTCTTTCCCTCCTTGCCTCTCTCTTTCATTCTCTCCTCCCTCCCGCCTTTCTTCTCCTCTGCCTCCTCTCTTTCTAACATATAGAGATATTCTCGAGATCTCATGACAGAACTCTGTATCTGTTTTTATTTTTCCTCTCCTTCTTTCTCTCTCTACCTTTTTCACGCGTGATCATACTCATAATTATTATTTACAAGAGTTTCTTGGCTACTGTGGCCGTATTTGATATGGATAATTATCTATGTTAATCGTAATAATAAGGATAATACCAATGATAAAGAGACGGCAGTGATGAGAACTCGTCTTTTAATCTTAAAAATGGAAAGAATATCATAGATTAAGTGTCTTCAAAACAAATTCCGATTTATGACGCGTGTAAGTTTTATATGACAATTTCCACATGAATACAGCCTTTTTTCTGCTCTTAATTACAAGGATAAGCTTACTTTCTTATTCATTTTCGCTATCTCGAAAATAAAATTCCACTTTCCTATATGGACTGACGGTCGTTTATCAAGTTGCACATTCGTAATTCACATTTATTGCTAAATCCGCTTATCTTCATTGAAATATATAAAATATTTGTCTCACTCATTATGATAAAATATTTGTCCTCAAAGTATATGTTATTCAGTTAAAACTCAAATTCAAACAATCTAGAAATTCAGCGTTAAATATGAGCTACAAGTGTGAATTTTATTTTCGACGGAATTGTGGCGAAAAAATTAAAAGAAACGATAATTTTTCAAGATATACAATTTATTAAAATAATCGCGAATTAGCATTTCGTAGATTGTCTGTATTCGATTCTTAGGACCGATTCCTAAGACTAACAACACGACTAAAACCTTGTTTTATCATTGATTGTTAATTCAAAATAAAATATATTTTCGTCGCGTAATTTTTTATTCAGTAATGTTAATAAAACATTAAGGATATTTGTAAGAACAGTTTATTACACAACGTTTTAAAATATATATTTTTAATATTCGGCGTTGATTTTATCCAAAAGGGTAAAAAGCAAGGGATAAAAATAATTTTAGCACTTTTATCATAGAAAATTCCAGAAAGGAGAATAGCGAGAAAATGAGCACCGTTGTTGCAAAATAACTAAACATTTTTATGTCGATGATTAATACCTACATTTTGTGAACTATAAACAACGAAAATGAAAAAACATGTTCGATATGTCAACATGTTTATGGAATATGAAATATGAAATATTTCCTCGAGTATAATTAAAATCGTCTAAAGAAAAAAATTCGCATTTTCTCTCCCAAAATAAATTTATATATATACACAACGTATTATGTATAATTTAATCTGCAAGTGAATTCGTTAAAAAAAAGAGTAATGTCTTTTATTAACGTATTCATAAAATGATAGAGGTAAAAGTAGAAGAGTAAACATTGTTTAACTTTCTGTAAAGTTACCTTTTCCACAGACGCAATAATGTTACAAAACAAAATTGCACACGGGAGAATAAAATGCGAAATATCTTGCGAATTATTGACTTCTCTATAATTTCACCACAACTTTGTCATGTGGCAATTGCTCTACTAGAAGAGTATTGCAGAAATCAATTTACGATATATGCTCAAAAGAGCATGTGGTCCTGTTTAGAAAATACACACTTGCGCTTCGGTGTACATCATAAATATAAAAAAAAAACATTGCCCGTTTAAACTGAACGTGATTCGTTCTAGATATTTTTATAGTTTTCAATTTTACTGAAAGAATGTTTTAAAATGAAATAATGTCGAATTAAAATTAGATCGCCACAAATATTATCGTTCAATTTAAGTTCAATATGTACGCGATATTGTTGCGATATTAATATCTGTCGTCACGGTCATTTCCGGCTACAGAACGTTCGTGTAACTGATTCGCGCACTGCTTTAAATTGTCATACCCATAAAGTCGGGAGCACATCTAGCGTTGGCCGCGTCCCCTTTTCGCCCGATCAATTGTCGTCAGAGTCCAGATTACTGTTGATCTCGTGACAAATTGCCGTGTTCAGTCGCCAATGATAGGGCATCGAGGTGCCGGCCGTACTAGCGGTTTCCTGGCCCCGCTGAAAGATCCCGGAGGACCTACCGGACCGCTATACTAACGGCGGATACTTCTGATCGGGTAGCACGTAACCGGTAGCCTCGTCGCTCGACGCGACGGCGGCTGCGGCGACGGCAGCAGCAGCCGCTATGTCGTTGCTGGTGGCTTGTGTCTGACTAGTCACCGGATTCAGGTGATGACTGGTCAGATGCGACATGGACGAGGTCAACGTCATGTTGGGATGATACTGCGGATGGTGGTAGTTGGTCTGCGGGCTGTGGTGCATGTGATGGGGGATCTGAGCCTGATAATAGTCGCCACCGTATACGCTCGGGGTTTGGGCGTAAGCGTTGTAACCTTGGCCGGGGTATTGGCTGTGGTTGACAGAAGCGGAGCCCGCCGAGCCCCAGCTGAAGCTGTAAGTCTCGCCGTGATGTATCTGATTCATCGCGCTCGGGTAGGACGACGGTTGTAGTTGGTTGGAGCTCGGTGTCAGCGGCGGCGACGGGGTCGTCAGATTGCTGTTGGCCCCGCTGCCGCCGGTCGGCGTCGTGCCAACTCGAGGGTACGTCGACTGTGTCGAGAGGAGCGGGGTCGACAGGGGTGAGTTTCCCGCTACCGGTGCCTCCCTACCTTGCGCCGGGGAATCCGGCGAAGACCGCCTGCTCGGCGTCGTCGACGAGCTCGTCGATATTCTGCTGCCGGTGCTGCTGTTGCTGTGATTCTGATTCGATCTGGGCGAACCCTTCGCCGGAGGGGTCTGTTGCTGCTGCTGCTGTTGCTGCTGCTGCTGCTGCTGCTGATGTTGCTGCAATTGCTGTCTGCACTTGGCCCGGCGATTCTTGAACCACACCTGGAACAGAGAAATGGCGGAGGTGCCGTGAGACAGATCCACGAACACAATAATCGGTGATTTTTTTAAGCGATAGTATCTCTATAACATTGCATCGCGTTTCACGAATATTGAAAAGCAACGTGAGCTGGAAGTGAATTAAGCTCTCACGACAGACATCGCGCGATATCGGTGTACCTTTCAACGAGGTACAAAAGTCTCCGATGGAAGCCGTAGCCCCAGGGATCGTCAGGGAGGAAAGATGTCCCAGTGTCCCGCCACGAGAGATGAGCTCGGCCGAATGGGGAGTTAATCGGTGCAATGGGAAAGTAATCGCAGGCGAGCGGGCGTAACATTTCATTAAATCGCAACAATAACAAGGACCCGAAGGGAGGAGTCGCGCGTGTACGCGCGCGACGTCCAGACACGCGTGTATTGGAGCATCCCCAGGGATTCTCGGTGGCTACGGCGCGTTCGTCGGCACGCATGCGCGAATCAGAGCTCGTCGTAGGGTTGTTTTCACCCCTGAGATCGAATAGTTGGTTTTGCCTCGATACGTGTGCGTGTGTCTCGTGCATGAATACGCGCGGGGTAGTGCACACGAAGCCGTTCCGTCCGTAGCTACGCGTTAAGGTTACAAACACGGGACGCGCACACACGCACGGTCATCCGAAAGATGCGTACATCCACGTGGGTTTTTCTTTCTGGAAAAAAAAGGATGGCAAGGGAGGAGGGGCGAGGGACAAAAGCAACCCCTCGTAGGCCGCAAGCTCTCGCGAGTGCGTTGTGACCGCCCCTCCTTCCCTCCACCTCCTTGGTGCCCCGTAATACTCCCCCTCACGCATCCCCTTATAATCCCGCCGGGGCACAATGTGGCCAGGGGTGCGATCCTATGAATCTATGCCCGCGCCTTTAAAAGCGGGTCCCGTTGTCGTTGTTGTTATTATCGGCGGCATTGTAACAGTTGTTACGGAGAGCGCGAATCGCCGAAGCGTACGAGGGATTTCGGGCTGCATGCACATTCGGCAGTCGAGACAGAAGCCACGCGCAATCCCTTCGTCTTTTGTTTCGAACCGTGTCGAGAGTATAGGCGGAAACTTAAATCGCTCATCGAGCCGTCTCGGGTACCGTTTGTATCGGGGAAATATTCTGGCGACACCGATTTATTGAAGATATTGGTACCGAAATATATTAAACAAATACGAAAGACTCTTTTTTTAATATATAAAGTCTATATACTTTAATATACAATTTTTATATATTTTAATACATAAAGTATGTATCCACACACATGTGCATACATGTAAGGAATTGCTACAATTTCCGAAAGTATTATTCGTGAAGTTTAAATTATTTTTCATGCGTCGTGCTTAATCCAAGGCAAATTGGACAGAGTGCAATTTCACATCTTCCCAATCCCAAGTCGGAAAAAGTACGCGAGCTAATTCTGAAACTATAATCGCTCATCCCCTACAAGTCGTTCTCGCGTTTGTTTGGCTTCCGCTTCGCCGTGCTGCCACGATAGGCAGATCCTCATTTTGCAAAAGTCATTCTCCGCGGCGCGCAATAGGGTGTTGAAATCTGTTGGGCGCGACGTACGCGGATATTGCGTATCAGCGCGGGCGAAACGAGCGCCCGAGAGGGCGAGAAAGACGGATCTGCGTTGAGGCTGGCGCGGCAGACAGAGAACGATCCCATTATAGCGGCATGTTTGCACAACGACACCCCCTTCAGGAGCGGCAAGGAATGAGAGAGAGAGAGAGAACTACCCCCAAAAATCAACCAAACAGGCCTCGGCGGCATTCGGGGACCCCCGGGGGCAACCACCGACGGTTTCACGCCCGTAAACACGAGAGGCCGTCGGCGAGGCCGAGGTGCAAATTGCGCCACCATCTGGTTTACATCCAGCGAACGGAAAACCACCCTAGTGGCCAGGGGGAGGCGGCGCAGCTGCGTTGACACTCTGTTATGACAAATATATTTTCTTATTTGTACTATTAATACGACCCCACTGACGATACCCATCCGGGGAACGTATCGTCGTCCAGCGCGCAGGATCGATGGAGAAGACAACAACGCGAGAACCGCGGGCCGTTGTTTAGCTAATGCGAACGTGATGAACGTTCTGTTCGCACTGCGTTAATGTTTACTCATTTCGCAGCGCTGCGAAAATGTCGACGAACTTGTAGATATCTAAATTAAGAGTAAAAGAGAGAGCGAGAAGATTAAAAAGTATTCATTACATATATATATTCTTTTACATTATATTAATTTTAAAGCACGGTAAATCATTCTCTAAATCATTCGAATGTAATCAAAAAAGCAATGATGAACGCACAAATTACTTTCAAGCCCCGATTCTACGGTCAGTGAGAAGCAAAAGATTTCTAATACGTAGGATTCTCGTTTAAAGACCTGTGTCCGCGGTGCTAGAACTTGGTCCAAGTTGTAGCATCGTGGACACAGGCCTTTAGATTAATGCTCTCTACTCGGTATATTCCACATAGATTTCCGACTACGGGCTTCCACGAGGCAAAACGGTTCGGTGAGCCCCGCAACGGTGCCATCCGCGCGAAACCGTCGTGTGCGGCCGGATTCTCTGGTCTCGCATTTTTTCCCTCCTCCCCATCGACGAGACAACATTTTCCGATGGTCGTAAGTGACGAGCGAGCGGCGGTGAACGGACGCGACGAGCGCGGAATTCATTCAGCGGACGCGTTGCATCGCATCGGTCGCGTCGCACGCAGCTGCGTGGTTCTCTCGACGAGAGAGGAGAGCGCCGGGCACAGAGCTCCCGCGAGCGAGACAGAACCAGGGGCTATAATCCAGGAACAAATCAACGATATGTTGTACCTCGCGCGCCGCGCTACCATGTGTATCTCTATCTGTGCACACACCTATGGCCCCGCGCCCCAGACCTCTGCCCTCCCCCCCTTCCCCCAGCCGTCTTCCGACCCTGCCTTTAAAATTTTCAGATAGCATCCCTCCTCCAGATATTATTCGTTCGCACAGATACTATGTACGCAGTCGTTCTATGTATATACGGTGTACATATATATGTATATGTGTGTGTATCTCGCATGTATATGCCGATTGCATTCCCTTTCCTGTACGCATGCACACACGCGTGCGCGTTTCGCGTGTGCGGTACACCCTTTTGCAGTTGCGTCGCCATTCACGGCGGCTTAACTTCACGTGGAAACTTCACTTCCCCGGGGCTAAATTTCCACGTTTCTGTCCTACATATTTCACGATTCCGGTGGAACGCCAGTTACGATACCGCGATATTCCGCGCGTTGACTCAAACGGACTCGGATAACAGGCAAACGCGCCAGGCTCTGCGAGCGAAATCTATTGGGCAAGGGGAGCTCTGAAAGAGAGATACGCAAAAATCCACGGATATGTACGAATTTGGGGGGGGGGGGATATTAAGCAGTCACAAGAGTCTAATGAGCTTATTAATAAAAATGTAACGTAACCGCGAGTCCGGATGAATGTTCGAGTCTTCGTAACTTCCGGACTAGCAGCTTCATCCGTCTATTCGCGTGTCGCGGGACTTCCCCCGAGTATCGCATCGTAAATAGCGAGAGGGATTGGGGCACAGGGTTGAAGCTCCGTATTCCAGACACGAGAGATTCGCGCGATCGTGACTTGGTAGCGCCCCGCCGCGAAATAAAGATGTCACGGGAACCGCAATAAAAGCGTCAACGAGCTCGTCGGCACATCTATCAATGTAGGAGACGCGGGGCTGGGACAATGGCGAAATGGAACGACGTAGTAGGGCGCGAACGCCGCGCTGTGTAAATATCTTAAATCTCGCCCGCGATTGCCGAAGCACGAAGCGCACTTCCACCCCATCCCCCCCCCCTCTCTCTCTCTCTCTCTCTCTCTCTCTCTCTCTCTCTCTCTTCCTCTCCTTCTCCCTCTCGCCCTCTCTCTGGCTCGCTCGCTCCCTCTCCCCTTTTCCGCCACACTCTCGTTTTCGTCGCGTATCGCGGCGTTTTACATTGTGCAATTTGACGCGTGAAGAATGTAATGACTTTAAATAAATGTCAAGTTAATAGACTACCGCACGCGAGATCGACGACAGCGATCTCTGACTGTGGAGAGCGCGGACTTAAGGCTCGAACACACGAAAAAACTTAAGACGTAAAGCTGGAGTCATACCTTGGCAGAGGAGCAGAGAGCAGAACAGCAGAGATCCAATCAGAACCAATCAGAACTGTCGCTGGTAGTCGATAATTTTTACTTTCTGCCAGCAGAGTGTACTGTTTACTATTAATGCGAATTCTGCTTTTCTGCTAAGGTGTGAATCCAGCCTAAGAATTTCAACCAATCGAAATTTTCAGCATCGCCCAAGTTTCAAAATGGCTGCTTACATTTTCGGCAGTCATTGATCATTTCCCTTAAGTCCTAAGTTTTACTGTTCAATTTTTTCCGTGTGCTCGGGCCTTTACTCGTCGAAAGCTCAGGGGACTTTTCCCACCTCCGTTATTATTTCTATATCGTTGATATACCTCAGAAGCTGTGATATCTACAAGCGGGACGAGGAGGGGAAAAACAAGAAAATTAATTACCTGGACTCGCGACTCCGGCAGGTTGATCTTGAGGGCGACCTCCTCTCGCATAAAGATGTCCGGATATCTCGTTTTCGAGAATAGTCCCTCCAGCACGTCCAGCTGAGCTCGCGTGAAGGTCGTCCTCTCGCGACGTTGCTTGCGTTGATTCATTCCTGCAACACGAGGGCAAACACGGGGCGCTCGTTATTAATTATTAGTCTTTCATAAATCTCGAAAATTTCGTCTCGCCGCGTACCGATCCTTCGCGTTAACTGCGTTCACGTTCTCCAAATTTACTCCGCGCAGCGCGTTGTAGGAAGCGATAACATATTTATCGTTATACCAAATCATCGAGTCGCTTTCATATCCATTAAATCAATCGATGATTTCGTAATGCGGCATTTCGCGTGCGTCTTCGCGAGACGCGGCGATCGAAAGGACGCGGAGAAGAAACGAAGATCATAAACTGCGTGCTGTTGTCGCGAAATCGAGCTTCGATATCGAGACTTCAATACGCTCACGTGGAAACGACCGTCGATGTGACGTCTTCAAATATGGAATGCTCGCGACATCGGTGCTCGGTGACGAAGACGAGGGGGGGGGGGAGAGGGGGTTGGTTGCCGCGCCGGGGCGGCGAAGGGGGTTCGACGAGAAGGGGTGTGAGCGTTGCGAGGTCGCGATAGCGTAATTTTGAACGCCCCCCTCCCCCCTGCGGCCCACCCCATGCTACCTTCCTCGTGCCATCGAGCCTCGCTTGGCTCGTTTCGGGACCCACGTAATCCGCTTATGAGGGGGTCACGGGGGTGCCGGGTGAGGGGAGCGGAGGGCGGGAGGGAGTACACCCCGGAATACACGAGCATCCAGAGGACCGAAGTCGCGGTTCGCTCCCAGCTGCCGCTGAAAACGACGACGCCTGGCTTGGCCCTCGACGGGCATGCCGAGGTGAGCGTGCACGGTCGCGTCCTCGTTCGCGAGCCAATAAAAAGGAGCGACTGGAAAACTGCGCCTCGCTAGTGTCTCCGGGTTGGAAGCCGGATCGTAAAGTCGCAGGCGGAATGGTGGAATCCAGAGGGGAACCGGGGGGGGGGGGGACCCGGGGTGTTCGCTGGGCCGGCCGTGAGGTATTTTTATACGCCGAATTTTCATGCTGCCGCCGTTCCACGCGGAGGACTCGGTCGCGGCGTTAATGAGGGGGAAAAAAGAAGAGAAAACCAGAAGGCGAGAGTACTCGATCAAGATGCGTTCTAATCTGCGCCGGGTCTGGGGCCTGAGCGAATTTTTTTTCCCAGCAAAAGTTTTATCCGATTTCGCAGCCGCGAGTGACCGACGGTCGTACGAGTTGAATAATTGAGAGAATAGGGTCATTCACGGGGAGATCGGTGAAGCCCCGCCTCGTAAAATAGGTATGCATCTGTAATCGTCCCGTTAAGACTTGGGAGACACGCGAGGCGACTGTTTACGAGACGATCGATGCTTTCTCTTTCTCCTTTTCCATTCCTCTTATCCGCCATACTTGAAGGCCCTCCGCTCACCGAGCGCAATAAAGAAGAAAAAGAGTCGCGCCGTCGAGATGCAAAAAGGAGAAAGTCCGCGTCAGCAGGGAAAGATATGATGCAGAACAAAAAGCGGAACAGCGATTTAAAGACGCGAGTAGCGTAAAAAAGCGGCTCCCGTAATAACCCTTAGAAATTGCGTATAAACGCGCGTGGCAGGCACAAAGAGTAACGTTACAACGGAAGGCGAGTGAAATTAAACTGATTAAGTACCGTGAAAGTAACAAGTTTAGTCGAGTGGCTACACATATAATAATTATAGAAAAATTTAATTAATCTATATTCCGCATCTGTTTTTTATTCACATGACACAGTATTCAAGTACACAGGGTGGGGGGCAATAACTACTACCACCTTCAATATCTTCGAATCTATAAGGTTCAGAGGAATATTTGTATAACCAAAGTTACGTGGTACGAAGTGGGCTATCATATGGTGATAATAATTTCTGTCGAGGTGGAGACGCTTCGGAGATACGAAGGTCACCTCCACACTTTTAAACGAAACCCCTGGCTTGTTATTGTATAATTTTTTTTCTATTAATTAATTGGTACAACTTTTATATGAAACATTTTTTAATCGCTTCATATTTGTTGAGATATTCAAGGAAAACTTGATAGCGTTTTCAACATTTAACTCGTGTCTCGATAATTATGATGTTGAAGGGAAAATATGTATAATTAGCACAAACAATTGTGTCACGAGGAAATGAATCGGTGATACTTATAACCGCTCGTCGAAAATACATCCATGTAACTTGAGACTGATCGAAAGCGTTTCAATATGAAACGATAGCTTATCAATGGGAGCAACGTAACCGAAGCTCCGGAGAAAGGAGCGGTCCAGAAGAAGGAAACAACATCGGTATCAATCGCATCTCTCGTGGGTGCTCTTCCCGGGTCCGAGGAGAGCCCGGGATGAGGAGGATGACGACGAACGACGACGACGACGGTACCTGCGTGATTGGCTAACGAACTGGTCGAGTGGGCTACCAGTATGGCACCGGAGTAGATCTTCGGAGCAGATTGCGTCGAGCTCACAATGTATAAACTCCAATGGTGGTCGGTATTACCTCCATTGCCTCGTGTGACGGACGCGACACACCCGCGATCGTTCGATCTATGATATGTATCTCACCGCCTCCGACGCGGACCATTGATTATGGACACATGGAAATTCTGGGGTGAAACAATCTCGCCGTCATTCTCGAGATAACGCGCGGCACGTCGAGGAAGTGCCCGTACATCTTGCTCAAATTTCCTCAGCGTTGCACGATCTTTGTACGAAGTCGAACAACTTCCATTTGTTTAGTGACTTACCCAACTCTGACTCAATATTTGTTATGTATTCGTCTGCATTGAAACTCACAGCGGTTATATATAACGGTTTCACGCGCGATGAATTATTCGTTGAACAAATCCCATTTGATTGGGAATCTTTTCGTGTCCGGAGCCGCTGAACCCGCCGTGGCGGCGCATGGAGAATAGCTCCGAGAGGACACTCTGATTGTCGAGTGGGCGTGCGTGCTACTGTTAACGACTGCCTTTACCATCGGTCCGGTGAGAGCTCAGGCACTTTCACACAGCCAAGACAATAGCTCCCCGATTATGGCTCTCCGCTCGCTTCCTTGACACGCGAGGCGCCGCCGAGCAAGTTCTTCAAAGCCATATTTTGTGCACTTTATCCGACGCCTGTGGATTCTAAGCGCGACGTTGCAAATCTAAATTACGATTAAAAAGTGAACTTGGGATCCTCGCGACCGGGAAGACGTGTGTTTTATGTTTTTGAACGCGGCAACGTTAAAATATCTACTCTCTAAAAATCAGTCGGCGCTTTATCACTGAAAACAGTTATAAGTGTAGCACTGGATAATTCAAATCTAATTCTGAAAAATTGTTCAAAGTTACACATTGTTTGGTGACAAACGAGAGCATTTTAGGATTCGTTTCGATTGATTTAAATGCGCGAACAAAAACTCTGGACAACCGTATCGTGCTTTAAAGAGAGACAGTCAGCTAAGCGACCCTAATGGATTGGCAAACACCCGCTGACTCCCGGAGTATGATTCGATTTATTATCGTCAGTGAGACGCGATACCGGGAGGGTTGATATAAGGGTTGCTTCGCCTCATTGGCCTGCAACGAGATCAGACGCGACCCTAATAGCAAATTCGTTTTGCGTTTATAGGATTCTTCCGCGCCCGCCGCGTTTCGCCGTTTCGCCATGATCCGCGTAAGTCAATGGGCCGCTAACAAAATTTCACCGCGATCTCTCTTTCACGCACAATCCGACGGTGCGATCCGCCGGTGCTCTCGCGCGTGTCCGAAATTTGAGACGTGTTTGGATAAATTATCGTCACCGACAACACTCATTATGTTAATCCCACTAATTATTTACACGCGTGTGCGATAACTATGATGTTTAACGCTCAATTATATTTGGCAACTTAAACATTAAAGCGTAAAAGTATCGAGAATAACATTACAGAGAAAGAATTTGTCTTGCAAGGAAACAGTCCCAAATGTAAATCTCATAATGCCAAACCAATCATTGGCCAGACATTAATAAATTTGTTATTTTATTATTTATAAGTTTTTATTACATTTTTTTTCTTTGTTTCAATACGCACTATACACAAATCTATAATGTAATGTGCCATAAAGTATACATTTTCGGTACTTTCCATTTTTACTGTATTTCGGAAGTCTTTAGATGCACGTCTGACACACTGGTTCTACCACTTTCATTGATCTAACTCACAAATATTGAACTTATTCTAATGTTAATACAAACATTTTGCTATAAAAGCCAGGGCCAACAAAATAACACGCAACAGTACAGCCAATAATCCGTAAAATTCCGGTGTATTTGATATTTGTTCATGCCACATCGCAAAGATAGGGTGAATTTCACTTTTTAGTGACACAGATTTGTATAGGTTTGAGGTTATTATGAGATTTACACTTGGGAGTGTTCCCCTGTTAGTTGATCTCGCTATCGTTTAAGCTACTTATATGTATAAATTAACAAATAAACTTTCTTCGCGTTTCTAAATCATACGCAGGAATATGACGAAAAATCTGCGAAAAGAGCGAATTTATCAAACTACAGTCAGACCCAATTGAAGTCAGCGAGGTGTAAATAATTAACGCTGACCGTGCGTAACAGAGTTACGCGGCGACGTGGAAATAATTAACGGCGTTTGTTGACACATTATTACTTATTGTCCCTCGATGCATCTACGCGCGAGAGCACGCGCGGTAAATTAACACAAATAAATGCGTGTCCGATTTAGATAACGTCGGAAAGCTCGCTACTACTGAAATACGGCGTCGGGAATTTATCTCGAATGCAACATATCACTGATACGTCGGAGAATTGACGGTAATTATTCGCAATTACACGTACGGTCGACTAGCGTCGGTAAAGTTCCCACCATCGTTTAATCGCGGTTTTGTCTCCACGCCACTCCGGTTGAAAAAAAATTTACTTGAGGCAGACGCATCGTGTAACTCGACACTATTTTCCCCCGTGGTTTTGCGCGAGTTGACCCTTAAACCACGAAGCTGGTTTTTGTCATATACCTCCATAGCTGGGAAAAATACGCGATCATATCTTGATTTTAACAGTTTTGACTGTAACTGCGCTAGCAGATTGTTTAACAATGAAATGAAAAAAATATCTACTCGCAGCAGCCTTGCGAGCGAATGAAATTTTAATTGTTAACGATATGCTAGGGATTTTTACGAGCTGATAAATCGTAAACAAAGAAGCGTCGTGGAAACGTAAAATGGCGGGTTCGTCGTAGAACCGGACGACTACTTTGATATTCATAGAGGCGAAACGTGGATGGAGAAGGAAGACAGTGGAAGGCGGGGCACGCTCGGGCACACAGAATCGAAAATTAATTAAAAGCTAAAACGCGAATAGGCTGCTACATGGCGGTGCCAGGGGCGGAGGGCTGGATTATTGGGGGGGACCGTGGGATGACAGCACGTGGCGGGCGGTGACAGAAGAGGGAATTCTAAAAGGCCATCAGCTACGAAAACATTTGGCCGACTTTGCGTTTACAACGTGACCACCGTGTGATCGCAATGCCGAAGACTCAAGACGAGAAACTGACGCGTTCTTTCTGTCACCTTTTCGTCAACATTGCAATTGCGAGCCTCCAGCTCACACGTTAAGCACAACTATTTTAATAATGTATCTTTAGTGAACTTATTTGCAAAAGTCATTAGACTCGAATGATTAGACGAAGGGTGTAAAGTTACTTTAAAGGCCACAGAATTTCATATCTCTTGGCCAAAAAAGTTTTATTATATTTGTTTCTTTGCATATTTCTTTTTTGTTAGCGAAAACAATCAACACTTATTTGGCAAGATAACTTCATTCTGTAAATAGCCTGACTCTTCGAGTCATTTGCAGATCACATGGCGCATAAAATTACAAATAAGAATCTGTTTTGAACTTTGTCGTCAGCAATGGATAGTTGAAAAATATTCATTTTTGATCAACTTTAATGTGCGTCACACATTTCTTATTTCTATGTAGAAATTGAAGGGGGTTTTGGGATCTTTAAAAGAAACTATTTATCTCAGAATATCCATAGACACCACCACCATTATCACCATTATATGTATATATTTTCTTCAAAATCATACCTTCGCGAATGTAGTACGGATGGTATCTCTGGAGCCTGTGTTTAAACCCGTTGCCAAATTGATGGTAATTCGTTTGTTGGTTTGGTACGTAAGAAATTTGTCGATCTGCTGTGAATCAATATCGCAAAGAATGGAAAATTTTGTTAAAAATCCTTATACTGTTTCGAAGAGTGCAAAGATATTTTAACAACCACTTTAGACATCTATAATTTATGACAGAGCACAGAACAAAAAAATAGTTATCACTTTGTAATATATATAGCCCGACGTGTACATGCGTATATGTTTATTGTAGGATATTTCAGTTTAGACACAGGTGGACCAGCTGTTTACGTGTGTAACCGCCGTGCAACCTCTTACTGTATTGCATCCTTTTGTTGTCATTGGATCATAATAATCAGTTGTCCTCGTGCGAAGAAAGAGAGTAGAAGTTCAGAGATCGTCGTGCTGTAAAAATTGCGGGCGTGCGAATCACGAAACAGGCTCGGGACCTTTGTCACATTAAAATTAGATATATCAAACTCTTCATACCCTAGTATTACATGTAATCAGCCATTATTGAGATCCGATAATCTAAGGGGCTATCAACTCGCGTACTCGCGTAAATATATGTACATGCACGGTCGGTCTCGCCCGCGCGGTTTTCGCTGCGCTTAAGCCTGCTCTACAATGTGCTCTTCGCGTCTAGAAGCATTCTGTTTTATATAAGCGAATCGAATTTGTCGACAGCATACGATTGTACAATGTATAATATACAATTTATCAACTTACACAAATTCTTTAAATGTATTTATCGGCTGCAAAATAGACTGTTTCTAGACGCAAAGAGCACATTGTAGACCAGACTTTATTATACTCGTGTCACCGCCGTGTCTCTTGATATGCTTCTATTCTGCACATGTATTCTGATTTATCAAACATGCTTTATTAACTAGGCCATAAAGCTAAAAAAAAAATGCGTTCCAAAATCTGTCCCGAATGAAAGATCGTCTAAAGTAGATTCTGTATTATTAGACTTTCCTCGTTGAGCCGAAACATTTCTGTTAAAATGCCTCAGCTGCCAAGCGATTATTTATACCGCGTCGACATTAGAGAAAAAATCGAAGGAAGTCGTCATTCGTAAGGAGGCTCCGGCGGGAGGAGATGCAAAGTACGTGTGGCCGTGGCGTATAGCCGTTCTCATGCGATAATCTAACGGATATGAACGTAAGTACGTAACAAAATACCAACATGCGTCAGGGACGGGCAAGTAAGCGGATAAGTTTCGCGTTGCCATGTTCCGAGCGACGCTCTGTCCGCCTCGCGACGTCCACTCTCGCAAAGTTATTCGGTACTTATCAAGTAACGATGGCGAGCATGAATCACTGATTTCGGGAAGTGCGAGGAATCGCGAGATGAAGACTTTATATACTTTACACACCAATTTTTCTCGACGTAGCGACGAAATCCGCGTGTAGTCGGCAAAATTTCCGAGCGGCGATGCCCGCGTGAGGGAATTCCAGCGCCGCGGACACGAGGAACCTAAGTAAGCGCCCCCGTATCAATAACAGAGGGCGTAATTCCGCCAGGACGTCGCGGCGATGAAACGCGAGCGCGACGCGACGGGGAAGAAGTGATTCGAGATTTCCGAGGGCCGAGTGTCGATGTCCTTGCCGTACGTGACATTTCACTCAGCCTCGAGTGTTTGTCTTGCAATTAGGTTTGGATTTGTGTTTGGCCTCTTCACGCCCGCCTACTCAATTTAGCCATGACACGCGCCGCCACGGAAGCCGGGACCCGCCCGTCGCGTTTCGCGGCCACTTGGTAACGGCGAGCGCGCGTAGCACGTGTCCGCGCCACGTGCCGCCCTTAACCTGACGCCTAATTGAGTGATTGAAATCGCACCGAATTGACAAGTGACGAACGGAGCTAGTCTTCAGCTTGTGGCCGTTAATCGCGACGTTCGCCACGAAAGAAGTGCGAAACTAACAAATGGCATCGTCGCAATAATCTCGAGAGGTTTTCAACACATACTTCTATACAGGGTGTTATGTAATATCCGCCTCATCTCTTATTTACAGATAGAGCGGACTAGGCTGAGTCAAAAAGTCCTATTATATATTTTGCAATTTTCGCAATAGTTAACGAGTTAGTTATTAAAAATTGCTGTCTTAGCCCGACCTACCGCCCTATTCAAACGCGCGGCGAGATGCGGCCGTCCCGCGATCGGCGTTGCTAGTCGTGTGGGGAGTTATCTATTATACGTAGCCCTTGCCGCTGTCAACAGATTGTCGGCAGTAACTGAGCAGGTCCAGTTATGTGAGCAGATTTTGTTGTATTTCTACTGAATATATTCCTGAATGCAATCTGCAGTCTTTCTGCCTTCAAAATGTGTAGTGGGCATTTGACGAAATCTGTTCTGGCAGAGTTGACTATCTGGGTCAAGAGATACAGTAGTGTCTCGCGTCAAGTATAAGCGTAGTACTACTAGACTGCTACCTTCGAGCTGAAAAGTGAGGCAAGAGTTCCGCCATGTCTTGTAAGGTAAATAAAGTAGTATGTGTGCATCGGTCTGTCACTGACACACACATACTACTTTGTTTACCCAACAAGACATGGCGGAACTTTTACCTCACTTTTCAGCTCGAAGGTAGCAGTCTAGTAGTATCCCAGCGAGAAATGACTCGTCGATCGATGTCGATTCGACATCAATCGACGAATCATTTCTCACTGGGTTTCAACGTTGGATCGAGTGGGCAGCGTTTGCCACGGATTTTTCGGGGAAAGGAAGACCTGTAACTACAAAAACAAAATGGCGGAAATTGTTCCGTCGCGGCGCCGTGAGTTTCTTCCAATGACAACGTGTCTCCCTCGACGTTACACGCTGGATACATTACGTCTCGCGCCTCCGAGCTGCGGGATCGGAATCACGTGTTCCCGTCGCTCCCCTTCGATTGACAATCGACGGGAGGAAGTTGTCGACAGCGGTGTCTTTATTCATGCGCCGCAACGCAGCGACGACGAGCCGCGACGAGCGGGAGGAAAGTTAAGTGGACGGGCAATTTCTCTGCAACAACAAATAGCAGCTCGGATGGGAAAGGGCGGCGGCCACATGACGCGATTCCCACGTATCTCGCTGCGTGCCACGGGAGTCCTGGGGAGAGTCCTACGTTCGCGCCACCCTATATAACCCGTCTCTCCTACGGCGAAACCTCTAGCCCGAAGCTATCGTTCTTTCGCCGATCAGGGTGCGATCGTACCTTCCCGCCTGCGCGATTGCGTAACAAAATAAACAGCGACGCGCGACCAAATAACGCCGTGTCGAGCGACACGGAATAGCCCTTTACGTCCACGCGTCGCGTGCTCGTCGACGCACGTCACGCGTGAATTAATTCATGAGAGGTCTCCGCGATCTAATTTTTACACGCGAGGGATGGACTAAAGGCCGAATCAGACTGACGATTGCCGACTCGGATTGGATTGGGATTGGCGATTGATGATTGTTCTCTAGCCAATGAGAGTCGATTAAATCGCTGGCTTGCTCTCATTGGCTAGAAGACGATCGCCAGTCCCAATCCAATCCACGCCGACCATTGCTAGTCTGATTCGGCCTTAAGACGCCTCGATGCTCGCAGATAAGTGTAGCAAAGAGGAAGAGTATAATAAAGCTCGTGGCGAGAAACCGCGAGATTAGGAGGAAAGAGCGAATCTCGCGGCTAACGAACGAGGCATTTGCCTCGCTTTTGCGAAGCTATAATAGCCGAAGTCTTGGACGGCACGAGTCGTCGCGCGCTCTCGGTCGCGCTCTCTCCTCCCCCGTTCTCGCCGGCCGCGTCCTTTGTTTCTATTTCCGTCTATAGACCGCGCCGTTTCCTCCGCAACCCCGCGTCGTTGTCCCTCTCGGCGCGTTCGGCGGCTTTTCGTGTAGCGCGGATACACGCCTACAACGGATAGAGGCAGCCGCTGGACGTAGGTACGTAGGGACCTAACGGACAGATCCGTGTTTCCATGGAAACCCACCTATCTGCGTCGGTTGGACCTATACTGCCTGCTGCCACCCTGATAAGCGGCTTACTCTCATGGTTCTCTCCACTCTTCTTCGCCGAGGCATCCCCCGACCCCTCCCCCCCGTCCCCCGCCGCCCCTCCAACCACTCCATCTCCTCGACACTCTGCCCTCGGCACCCCGTGTCTCCCGCCGCCGGGCCCTCTTTCCGTGCGGCCGGGTGAAAGAGAGCGAAACGGCGAAAGATGGACGGAAAAGAGAAGAGAGACGATGCTGCTTTCCGCCGAATCGTGCCGCTAAAGGAAAGCGACGCGAAAGCACTCTCTCTCTCTCTCTCTCTCTCTCTCTCTCTCTCTCTCCCCCCTCTCCCTCCCTCTCTCTCTCTCTCTCTCTCCTCCCTTCACCTTGTTCCACTTTATTCTATACTCTATACTCTCGCTCTGTCTCTTTCTCTCTCGGTCTCTCCCTTTCAGTAGCGCGCACCCTCACCTTTGTCCTCGCTTTCCGCGATCTCTTTTCGTCTACGCGCGCTCCGTGGCACACTGGAAAATTTATGCAGTCAATTACCGACCCGGCGACACGACCTTCGAAGAGCGGAGTCGCGGACACGAAGAGGAAAATTCTCTCCGAAATCGCTGCTTTGTCTTTCTGTTTGGTGTGCCGAGTCTCCCAAGGGTTTCTCGCTCGCCAGGTGCTTGGAAAACATCAGTTCTCTACAGGGGGCGGGAGGGAGGAACATTCCAGGCTTCGCTCGACCACGGAATAGCATAATGGAATGTTCTGTGCGCAAATGTTCTTTTTATCAAGACTCTCTCGAATCATCGTGCCGATATCGCGATAATTCCTTAGTCGTTTCGTCTCGAGGCGAACAAAAAAAATTGCATCTCCACGATCTCGTCTATTACTGGAACAACGTTCGAAACGTCGTTTCGTAACGCGTATTTGAACGGACGTATTGCAATTGCCTGTATAACGTTTAAAGTGATTTTTTTCTTTACATTTATTCTAGAAACTTAAAACTCTCTTGCGAGAGAGGTGCACTCTCACACGCGTATTTTTCGCCAACCTGCAACGAGAGAGCTGTAGCTGGGAAGCCCCGAGATTGCTCGACATTCGTACGGTTTCAGTCGATGCATCGATTTGCATGGCAATCAATAACGGCGAGCATGGCGTCCGCGTGAAATAGTCTTACAGCGACGGCTAGCAACGCGTTAAAATGCAAAATTAACACGCCGATAATTCAAATATTCACAAGCGCGAGCGCTAATAATAATAGTTTTTAATCCACATGCAAGAGAGAGAGAGAGAGAGAGAGAGAG